>NW_009647419.1:1945394-2007638 GCF_000708025.1 Charadrius vociferus
CCGGCTGCTACGGCGGCCCGGGGGGGACAAGTCCAGAGAGCGATTCGCCCCAGAGCCTCCCGAGGCATTCTGGGAAATGTAGTTGCGCCGCGGGACGGCCCGCGGCGAGGAGAGGCGGGAACGTTTTCCCCCAGTCGCCTTTTTCTCCTCCGCGCTGCCCCCTACTTCGAGGAACGACACCACAACGAGCGAGCCTCATCCCCGTGACGTGCCGTCCCGGGGCAGAGACCAGCAAGCCGCGGCAGGGCAGGGCAGCGCAGAGCAGGAGCACAGATTAACTGTAATATCTGCCTCAGTGCAGGATTTAAATGGCTTTGGCACACTGGTGGCCCACCCCGGGCACACAAAACAGGCAGGTGTCTCCCAGCAGTTCCATAAACTTAGGTCAAGCCCTGCCATCTCACCCCCGGCTCCGTTCAGCGCTCCGTTGCAAAGCGCAGAGTACTATAAAATCCATCCCAGGGCTACAGAGGGGGTTCTTGAAAATCTTTAGAAATGCTGAGCAGGAGAGCAAGAGAACATTTTTCAGGAATTACCGTGCTGTCTAGGAAAACAAGACACTTCAAGGCTGTCGGCA
Source organism: Charadrius vociferus (assembly GCF_000708025.1). Taxonomy (NCBI): domain Eukaryota; kingdom Metazoa; phylum Chordata; class Aves; order Charadriiformes; family Charadriidae; genus Charadrius; species Charadrius vociferus. The sequence continues at coordinate 1,945,972 of NW_009647419.1, forward strand.
GAGCCCTGGGCTGAGGGCACATGCCGTCGCAGTGTAGCTCTCCCTCACCTCTCCCAGAGGCACAGGCGGCTCGGTGTGCTTTCCATCCTACCGACACACCAACACCAGCGGCATGCTGCGGACAGACAGACACACAGCTGCCAACAGGCCTTCCGGCAGGGCTAAGTGCTAGCCACGTGTGAAAGATGGTGTGTGGCCACCAAGGCTGGGGGGGCCCGTGCCCTGGGCGCACCCCGCTGCTCGCTCCCACAGCCCTTCCTGTTTCCCCTTCCGAAACACTGCCCTCGGAAGTCAGAGCTGTCGCTGGTGGATGACACCTCTTCAAGAGGGAAAGACAACTGGGAAATCCTGTAAGAGAACATGACAGAGCAGAGGGGAACAGGAGCAAAAGCACAGAAGAACGAGCGCGCTCTGGGGGACCTCAGCGGGGAACCAGGGTAGAAGAACAAGGCTCACCCAGAAAGGAAGGAAATGGCAGAGAGAGAGAGGGGAAAGACATGAAGGGGAAATGGAGCAAACAATCTTCATGAAAAAGCACATTAAAAATGCTATCGACAAAAACATGAAAAGGAGGGAGACAAAAAACAATAAGGACTACAGGCATTTCAAGTTATTTCAGGTTTTTTTAATCAAATGAAATTTGATGCCAAAATATTATGTAAACCACATGGTTATACCTTTAGTATCAGGGGCAAGCAAAGGAGCAAATGAAGGCTAGAAACCGGGGAAGGATGTACACAAATGAAAGTTGAGCATGGTGTATACAGTCACACAGTACACAAAGAAAAACCTATCCCTTCTCTGTCCCTTTACATCTACCTACTGCTGTTCTCGCTTCTGCTAACTTTTTTCCGTTTTTCTACAGACTACTTGGTTATGCTTGATTGCTACACTTCTCCTCCCCCCTGCCTTTTCTGGGTTTTCAGTCATCTCGTAAACTAGAGTCTAACCAAAACCGTAAAAGTGCTGAGATAAAAATTAAGGTAAATAAAACCTGATTATAGACCAAAAGTTTCCAACAAACATCCAAGTCATTAATTACTAGATTATCTGGGGGGAGGGAATCTGAAACAGGTTATAAAGTTATTTTCTTAGTTTTATTTGCAAATAGTTTGTGTTCAATTTTGTACTGAAAGAGTTTCCTTAATACTTTCTGTCAAATGTTGAACAGGTTCAGGACTTCTCAGCAAAATAGCCTTGTAATGCTGGAAACACTTACTAGAAAATGATATGTTTTAATCAATTTAATTCCCACTACACATACAAAGATGAAAAAAGTAGTGAAATTACTTTCTTCCTCATGTACAGCATATTGTTTTTACTTCTGCATGAATCTTTACTCACATAGGACAATGGAACAAGACTTGGAAATTAACATCTTTCTGAAAAGAAACATTTGAAAGATTAGAGTATGCACCACTTCTTGAGTCCTCGCTTTAGTACTAAAATATTCACTGTGAAATAAAAGCTTTTCTGATTTTACGTTAAATATTTTGCACACACCAAATACAATAGGGCAAAAGAGCATTGCCTTGTCCTCTGTTTTGCATAGGTACTCAAAGGGTTACATAAGGTCTTACAGGAAGAGAGACTAGGCAAGTGACTATGCAAAAATAATGATCTACAAATATTTCAACCAACTATTAATCACATTCTGGTCTATTTACTATCCCTTTGTTATAACTGGGCTGAAGTAGAAGCTTCTGAAACGTGCAGTTTTTACAGAGTATCCAGAAAAACATCAGAGATTAAACTCAACAGGCCTAGCCGAGGCTTCTAGTTATGTGGCTTCTCTCTACAAAGCAAAATGTAAAGAAAGATCCCTATAAAAGTCCATAAATTCAACAGCAGTGGCAAAAAAGTCACGTCAGTCAGTCTTGCATACACAAGAAAAGACATAGTTCTGCACTTCTGCCAATAGGAAGGGTGAGGTCTGGCAGCAGACAGACATTGGGAGTCACTGGCTCTGTGCTGTAAGGCTCGCACAGCTCCGAAATCTGCAGATCAGACTCACTTGGGCGTGAGGGGAGCCACGTGCTTTTCAAAACAGAAGAGCCTGGTAGGGGAAGGAAACACTGGAGGTGCCTGGCTCTCGCTTGTGTTCTGCTCCCTTAGTCAGTACAGGCGCAAAGCACTTGAGTAATATGGCTCTGCAAACTTTATCAAGGACATACCCAATAAGACCTCTTGCAGAAAGATTAAATACCTAGGAATCTGGACAAAGAGGAGGGCACCAAATCATCATATTCAACCAGTATCTGGCAGAATAAGAAGACTGCTAACACACAGCACCTTACAAGGGCCAAAATCTACACCTACAGAAACACAGACAGCAGGCAGTTCTCTTTATAAACTCAATTTCCAATGCATTCTTTAAAATTTATCTTAGAAGAGATAGGGGATTAGATTCTTTGCATCCTTTATTAATTTTCAAGCATGGAAACGGATCTGAAAGAAATATACACCACATAAACAAGGACAACTCATTAAGACAGCATGCTTGATCATTCACCTTGAGAAAGACTGAAAATTTTCAATTCTTTGTTGTTTTTTTCATGCAAGCTGAAATAATCTAAAAGGTCTGACAATCCCCTTCCCTACTTTGTTTTTAAAAGAAAAAAGTTCATATTTCTACACTTGAAATTCCCCATGATACATGGTAAGTACTGCATAACAGGTTCCCCTCTTCCCTGCGTCCCCACTGTGTCAGTGTGTTTGCACAATGGTAGGGTAACAATCACCAGATTTCAAAAACCACTCAAAGGTTTGGGGTAGCTTTTAAAAATAAATAAAACTATTTAGTCAGATAGAGATATTTTTTTTTGTGGATAATTTATAACACAAATTCATAAATATGATCACATTCGATTTCCTAAAAATCTATACAAATACAAGTAACACCACTTCCCTTGTAATGCATGGATTTCAAGTAATTACACAAAGCTCTATTAGACAGCTTTTCACATACAAATTACACAAAATTACAGACATATATGCAGTAACACATCGGGGATAATGTAATGCTTCTGACTACTTAATGGTCCAAAAATAATAAAAGTAATTCATAAAAAGCTAGTTTTCAGTTTAATTGTTGGGGTGGAATGTACTGTGGGTGGTGGTTGCCTAGCAGCTGCTTTTGCTTTGCTGGCCTGACTTGCTCGGACTGCAGTTTCTAGACGTGTTTTTAATTCAGGCGCAGCTCCCATTACTGTCTTGAAAGCATGTGGGTAAAGTGGACCAATGTGCATTAGATTCTGAAGTGCAAATTCGTGAAGATCCTTAGATGCTGCAGATGCAGAAGCAAAGGCATTTTCATTCAGTAAATAGGAGATCAGAGTGGGAACGAGAAGGGCAAGCAACTGGACTCCTAAAAGTAAAAGAAAAAAAAAAAAGTAATAACTGTATTAGAGAAGAAAAGAAAAGAAAAATAATTTTCTCAATTACTAGACTGATAAGGGTAATTTTGTTTTCAGAATTGACAATAAACATTGTAATTAACAAAAGATCAAATAAAAACCAACTGAAATATAGATGGTTTCCTGTCCTTTGGTCACTCAAATCTTCCTTCCAAGGATTGTGTTTCAGACTTCTATTATTGTTCATCACAGTTATTTTGTTCCTGACACCTCTTTAAAGATACCTTTGCACCATCTGACTGCAGATCATTGATAAGAGATCATAAGATGCAGAGTGCCTATCATACCAAAGGATTTCAAAACACTTTTCAGGCAGACAGAAACATTACTCGATTGAATCTGAATACCAGCCTCCCCAGTGAGCACGACAGAACTGCTATTAGCATGCAAGTGTTATCGAAAAAGTCAGGGACAGTTATCTATTATTGCTCCATCCTAGAAGATGCCAATCCAAAAACTAGCTCCGCAGCTATACTTGGGCTATCATGACCTAATGAGGCCGCAGGCCAAAATGGCACAGGGATCAAAAGGGTTTATCTTTAGAACAGAAAAAGAAGTTGAACTCAAGCAATATGGCTAGTTTTTGCTTCTAGCAAGGATACCAGTATGCCTTTGAAATGTGTAACATGTTAATTGTAAATTTTAAGCTCAAAGCACTTAAACATTAATGGTAACTCATTTATATAAAATTTTGTAGGTATCACAGTATTAATGATTTTCCCCAAAAGGTTTTGACTAAATTCATACTCATGGGGTGGCTGTCTCCAGCCGGCAAAAATCAGATGTTTTGTTTCCTCATTTGCTTCAGTTACTCTCCCACTTTAAATGTGTTTGAAATAACTGTTGCAAACGGGCTCAAGAAAACAAACATTTAGTGTTTTATCATCAATGAAGAGCAATACCAACAGGGAGTGGGGGTCAAGGGGGACACCACACAAAACCAACAGTAATATTTTTACAAGGAACTTTATCAGCATGTAAAGCCAATTGTCTGCAGAGTAAGTCTTTAGAAAACACATTGTTTCAGTTAGAGAATAATCGAACTTTAACTATAAATACTGTATTCTATCTACTGAAGCAAACAGGAGGCTCCATCTACAATCAAGATATTCTGACCAGTACAATTCAATTTCTTGGGCTTTATAGATAAACTTTGTTGAGCTGGTAGAAGCAACCAGATAAAAGTGATGAGTCTGCTAAAATAGATAAAAGTTAACAATGGCAAAAAAAAGTAAATTTAAACTGTGTGAACTACTCATTTCCAAACAGAAGAACACATCACTCACTACTGCAGTTCATGTTTAGCTTTTTTTTTTTCTGCAGTCACCAGAAATACAAAGGCTACAGCATCTCAATACCGTATGTGCTATCCAAGTCCACGTGTACAAGAGTTCTAGTACTGGCATTACAAAAGCATGTTGCACCGAAGTGGTCTACTTGTGACTATACCATCAAGTTCCTAACTGCCAGATTTCTCATGCTCAGTATTCTCTTTTAGCATTACACATTTCTCTAGAAAACCTAAATACTTACTATTCTGCTCCTCACCAAGGGCAACCAGTGTTTCAAGGACTTTAATTCCTTCCTGGACTGCTAACAGCTCCAGGTTGTTATTCGGCCGGCTCCTTTCCACAGCTTTCAACTTCTCAACCATGATAGGGGCCAATGAATGAATGTATGGAGTTGAGAGGGCACGATTGTTGTGTTGGAACACAGAAAGCAGAAGCTGGTAACACTTGGCTTGAACCTAATCAAATCAAGATAAATACATTGATTATCCTGAAAGTTATTTGTTAACTCAGGGAATTCTAATAAACTCAGTTATCTATGTACGTGAGATACACGTGATACCAAAAAAAAAAAAAAAAAGAAAACTAAAGGGGAAGGAAACATACTGAATAAGAGGAAAGCAGCAACACAGCCCATCTGCTAAAATAATATTGGCCCGGTTTTCAATAAAAGGAAGGCCAGTTAGAAAGAACATGCAGGTACTAAGGAGTAGTAACAATATAAACTCAGAGAAAATAACAGAATATTTAATGTCATACAATTCAGTCACAGAGATCCCCAGAGAACTACATCTTTAAGTCTCAGAACTACCAGCACTAGAATTAAATGTATCCGCAAAATCATTAAACGCTATTCCAATCTCAGAAGAGTAAAACAGCCCATAAAAATGACTGAGATCAGATCAAAGTGATCTTGTTGCTCTAACATGAGCAAAGGCCATAGCCAAAAGTGGCAGGCCTGTCCTTTCTTCTCATTCTCCATCTTGTGCTGGTAGTAGCATAAGAATATATATGTGTAGCTATATGGTGAGCTGGATCACAGAACCCTCTCCTTGTCTTCCTTGTATTTTTCTTCCCCTCTCGCTCTTTTTTCTGGAAAGCAGGGATTGTTAAAGTCAACGTTTGGGAAAATGACTCACTGATGGTCTTGTTTAGATGAACTTATGAAAGCATTTTATTTGGGTGTACAAAAAATCTTCCTCCAAAATCCCACACAAATAACTCAGAACTTTTGAAAAGTTAAAGCCCCACAACAAATACGAGAATAAAACATTGCGTGTGCTTTCAAACTGCACTCAAGTCCAAACAGGAAGAGTTATTGAGCACATGCTGAACAGAAACATTCTAGAGGAACTATTATTGAACACAATGATCTGTGAGGAGATCTGGGGATGACTGGAAACAGATGTATAAATAAAAATATTGAATAAAAATTATAGATAATAAAAACTAGTAGTAGAAAAATACAAGTTATTCAGCTTAGGTCACTGTTAAGTCACTAGCATACAGCTGCAAGTTTTCTATACAAATTAACTTTTAAGGCCTGAAGCAATAACACTTTTTCTAATACCATTTCTATGCTTTCTAACAGAGCTCCCCAGAAGAACATTTTATCCTAATGCCCTACTCAGCACCATTTTTGACCTGTTTCAATAAATTATTCCTCCATCTCTCTGTACCACTCCAAATAATTCCCTTCCTCTGCCTACATTCCTTAAACTTTACTCCTTATTAGCTGTTAAGATTATTAGCCTTCGAAATAAGGTGTGAAAGTCTCTTTTCTTACATGCATGCATAATTCAAATAAGCATTTTACAACTGCATCTGACAGCGCAATTTCATCCAAGCTTCTTTCATTCCATCTATATAATATAAATCTTTTGACTATTCTGCATTTACAGAAGTCTACAAAAGCTCCTGTGAGGTAAAACCAGGGCTTCTTCAAAGAGTGTAAGGCACACTCTCCTGCAAAATTTACCCATTAGCATTCAGAGACAAGGCTCTCTCAACTAAGTTCACTTGTTGGGGCAAAATGAAATTGAGCTCACCAGCCTTCTGATTATTACTATACATGATATCTAACCTTTCAGACTTTTGCAGGTGGTAATAGTTTCAAAAATACTCCTGTATTTCTTATGAGGCAGCAGTATTTCTTTAGAAGAGTTTTTTCCAAAATCTGTTCAATGCTTTTAGTACGATCAGTATAATGCTTTTATTACAAACAGTTCTCTAGTTACACAAGAATGAGTGTTTTACATTCAAAAAACTAGAATGAACACACAACAAGTATTACAGAGTATATGTTCTGCAAATCAGCAAGGAGAGTGGACAGAATCTGGCTGCTATCAAAGCATTCTCTCTTACAAAAATAGTGGTAAGTTCCAGCTCACTGACAGCTTTGCAGTAGGGTGGTGGGCAAAGATGTACTTCTCTCACTGTTCATGTGTTTATACAGAGCTGAGAGAGAGTATGACGTAAAAGTTTCTGCTTAATACAACTAACATTTCCATTCACACACTAGAATTTTAAGTAGCTTTCCACTCCATGTCAGGCTTCGGAACCAACTGAATTTTATGTCCATGCTGGAAAACGCCAGCCCTGCTGTAGAGAACAATTATCAGTCTAAACAGGATTTTAAATGCCTCACTGTGACCCTTAACACATCAGCATTTTTTGCATGTTTTTCTTCTCAGAATCTCTGCAGTGCTTGCTTGTGGAAACACTATAGGTCTTTCACTTTAGCTCTCACCTGTAGATTTGTATACCCACTCAAACTGATGTATACATGGTGGGAACAGTTAAGCTTAACTATACAGCATATTAGCCTGCTTGAACAAAGTCAGTCTACAACTTTTTAGTTTCCCTCTTAAGTGAGAAAATAATTTAGAAGCTAATTCATAAAGACAAACCAAAGAGCAGAAGTGAAATCAGGAGACAGATAACTTACTATCTGTAGATGTTCTGATGGTGATCACAAAATTACATTTTTGCACTCAAACTGAGTTTTGTTTGAACATGTAAAAAAAGCACAGGTTTTGCACAAGCAAATATAAAATTAATCAGAAACGTGGGCTGTAATTTTATCTACAGAAAAAGTGGTTTATTTTGTATTATAAAAGATCAGCATTAATGTAGAAATGTCACCACTCTCTGGTAACGAACATTTTCATTTGCTAAAGTTTCACATACCAAAGACTTTTTTTTCTTTTAAAAAGCTGCAAGTCAAGACCCTGGCACAAGGCCATGAACACACATAATCTAGAAACCCTTAGTTTGGGTTGTTTTACTCACTAAAGAGATTCTGTAATGCACTACTGAAAATTCTCGTTATTTTGACAAGCAGTATCTGTCCCTGAAATAAAGGCACTACAAAGCATTCAGGAAATACAGTAAATACATCACAATTTGTTTCTCTCAGCTATATATTATTCACATTCCTATAACATGCTCTTACCCAAGGATCACAGGAATTTAATGCACTTTTAAATCTGTTCATACATCCATTTTGTAAAGACTGGACTCCAATTATTTCAGTGCTTGCTGACCAAAGGAAGAGAGCAATAGCTGTAAGTATGCTTACTTCATCAAGAATAGGCTTAGAGGCTTCTGAAAAACAAAACCAAACACGCTGTTAGCTTATTCCAGAAAGGGTTTACAATTTGTTTAGTGAAAGCCAGGGAACACAGATAAACCCACAAAAAAGAAATAAATGTGCTTGAAATTATTTGCAACTGTATACAAATACACATTTACTTACTACAGAATCACTTTATCATTATTGACCACAACTGACAAAAAGCTGAGCAATGCTATTCTAATAGTTGCTTTAATTAAGTCAAACTTTCTGAAACTTAAATATCAAGGAAAAAACATCACCCACACTTTCTCTGACCAAGTAATATTTTTTGTTTTCAATCTGCAAACAAGAGAGGAAAACCAGATTTTTTTAGATCTTTTCCCATTAAAAATATACTTCACTTTTTTTTTTTTTTTTTTTTTTTAATCTCTTCAGCTGATACAGCAGAGTAAGAAACTGATATCCAGCATGGAAACAACTTTTACTTAACATGAAGTTTCACATAACAGACTAGCTCATCTAATAGCTACCTGACACCAAAAAGAACAGTCCTACTAAAACTTTCCTGCTTTTCAAATAGTCTGTATTTGCCATTGTCATCTTTTTTTCCTTGCACAAGCTCTGTCTTCACAGATCTCATTCATGAGTTTACATCAACAGGAAAAAAATTATATTCATATATAATTTTGATAATATATATGTATAAAGTACTGTTCTGCTGTTTTTGTTAGCCAGATTGGTTCTGCTGTCCCTTGAGAGGCACAAGGAAACAATAGATATATAGTTAGCAAAAAGAAAATCAGCATGACTGCCCTTTACAGATGTCAGCTAGTCACTCAACTGGCTTAGCCATGATGTGAAACCTCACTTCAAAAAACTACTCCAAGCATTTTAAGTGAAAAATATGTGGGTTTTTTTTAAATAGATTTGTTTAAATTTTATTGAATTATGAGTATGAATTATGAATGATGACTTGAAATCATACGCAGTATGCGTAGATTCTTATGTGTGAGATGTGTCCCACTCTACAAAAGATTGGAAAGGAAAAGGAAAACATACGATCCTGCAAGGAACTGAGAAAGATTTCTGAAGTCTGCAAAAAAGTCTAAAGCCAGTAATGTTTCTGGAAAGAGAGACTGGGAAATCTTTACAGTAACAAAAGGCTGGAAGACAAGAGCTGATGTGCCAACTCAAATTACAAGTTTGACTTGTTTAACACAAACTTACTGATCCTTCCCCTTCAGACATTTTCAGAAGCGTTTGCAACTACCTACTCACTCCCTATCTCTCACATGAGTCCCTATCTCTCACATGAGTAACTCTATTCAAGCTTCTCTTCAGTCTCTATAAATGGCTCCTTGGGGATGTAATAGGATGGTTTTTGGCTGAACTACCATTATGCAAATGACAAATCTTTCTCTCTCTCTTTTGCTAACTTCACAGCTGAGGCTGGACATCTTTTTTTTTTGCTTTTTGAAGGGCAAGGCAAAGTACAAATGCGAACCAAGAGAAGTAGTCTGCAGTTCTCTAAAGGGACACAGTAGACATCCTGCTGGTGGGTAACAGATTTTTTTGGCAGAGGTAGGATTTCTTCTCACCACCTAAAGCTTGTAACAGTATCGTGAATATCCTACTCCAGTATGAACCTTGCCACCCCTTGCTGTCCTCATACTCATTCACTCTAACACTCACTGTTATTAAGAATATTTGAATTGTGTCAGCAAACATTTAAAAGATACGCTGATTGTCATTTCTCTTGAGGTTTAATTCAAGGTGTCAAATCCATGTACAGTACTGAACAATTACAGATTCAGTAAAGAGATCAGTTCCCCTACCAACTGTTTTGTCATCTAAAGTCTCCTTTCCTTTAAGCTAGCAGGTATTCTGTGGAAAAAGGAAAGGAGGGGTGGAAACGATAAGTTTGCTCAGGCCTTGCCAACACATCTAAAGTTGCCAGTAGTCACAAAAATTGAGGCATGGTCCAGGAAGTGAAGTGAATTCAGCTTGGAATTCCTTTAGATTTTACTTGTGAGACATTCAGCAGATGTCAGAAAGACCGATCAATATCAGAAGGTAAATTTCCAAGTTCCAGAAACAAGTCACTAGCTGAAACAATGAATACTGGTAAGGTTGGCCTGAGGAAAATCTAAAGCATGAAATAATCACAACATAATGTGATTCAAAATGGAAGAGGAAAGCCTGAACTAGTACAGAAAAATACTCTGTGGAAAGGATCCGAGAGAGGGGGTGCTGCAAGATGAGTTGCAAAAGGCAAAACTTCCAACAGGAGGTTATGACCAATATTGTCAAAGAAAACAGACCAACAAGGACAAATCTGGAATGGGAAGTCCTGAGATGTAATTGTATTTTCTTAAAGTCCATGCTGTTCTTGTCTTCAACACAATCCAGTAAGTAACTCTGATTAGTTACGCTCTGTGCACTCAGATCTTTCTCCCATTTCAATTTTACAAGCAATTCATCACCATTTTTAATCCCCAACCCTCAGACATGAAGCCTATTAAATTATAGGCAGATACAATACTCGCCTTTTCATTACAGCAAAACCCAGTTCTCTAATTTTAACTCTCCTGCACTGTGAAACCACTTACCAGGTTGAGAGTATTCCAAGATAGATGCCAGAGTGCTGCGGATAAGACTTGTCCACTGTTTTTGAGTTTCATCAGTCTTGACTGTTGGAAGAGTAACAATAGTTTTTATCGCTTGAAGGGCTGCACTGACGGGAGGTGGGACCTGATTATCTGCCGATTTTACTGCTGTTTCTTTCAATACTCTTGTAATCAGAAATAGGATAGTGGGTAAGACTGTCATACATCCTATAAGAAAAAAAAAGACAAAATAGAATTTCTGAAGTTAATTCCGACAAGTGTGGTAGATAACCTCTTTAGCTTTCCCAATCTGCATATATATGGCTAGGAGACAAAGGAGACACCAAGATAAACTGCAATTCAGATAACAACTGATATGCGCTGTTCAATATTTTATCACCAAATTCATTCATCGGTACCACTGAAGTGTATCATAACACAAGTCATACAAGCCAGCACTTAAAATGCTGCTGTCAATTCAGGAATGATGATTCAGCTATTAAGGTTTTGACCTACATGGCATGTGATGCATGGTATGTATTATATTGAACACATCCAGACTGTTAAATATCTTAAAACAGGATCCGCATATTGCTAGGGTCCTATAAAATAAACAACAAGAAGAGGAGGTCTGGAAACAAGTATCCAAACCAAGTTATGACACTTTCCAAGTAAACTGGTGTGTGGTACAAGCCCCAGAAGCAAAGTAAGAAAGATCTAAGTGCCTCACATCCTGGGCAAACTAGCCATCAGGCTACTCTACAAAGGAGACAAAATGACCCTCCTCCTACTGCCTTGCCTTTCCAAAGAAATCAACACCTATCTATATCTTTTGTGCAGCCAATCCTGCAGACGCAAGTTAGGCATACTCAGGAAATATTGGTCAAGTAACACATAATCTGACTTTAGACACATGGGAACTTTATTAGAAGGAGTTGTAATAACACATGTAGACTTTAAGTCGCTGTAGGACAGAAAGAAGGGTACAGTTTGGTTTAGGCATGTCATATCAACCTACAGCTCACTTCAGACAGTCAGGTCTCTTTCCATATCTTTTCTATTCCTCTTTTTCCCACATCTGTGGAAACACAAATCCCAGCATTTTCCTACTTCTGGGAATACTGTGAGGATAACTACACTAAAAATAATTAACGACTAGAAGGGACTACTGGAGGTCATCTAGTCCAACCCCCTTTTTTCAAAGCAGCAGTTCCTCTAGATCAGCTTGCCCAGGATCTTGTCCAATGGAGACTGCAAGATAGTCACGTTTTAAAGAAAGAGGAAGAAATAAAAAACCTACTCAATCACAGAAAGTGATGAATTCTCTTTGTTTACAGTTTTCCTTACATCCAAAGGCTCAATTAACACAAATGTTTGTGCATGTTCTATCCCCTCCTCCCTACAGCTATCAGCTGGCTATATCTTCTGTATGAGGAAAAAACAAACCTAAACAACTCTAGCAGTCTCTGTAGACTAACAACAGTTTCTGAGCTACTTTCACTGGCCACTTGCCAAGTGTTGGGAGTCATGCCTTCAGTCCAGTCAACACAGAAGTAGTACCATTACTCTTTCTGCCCATCCCATCCCCCCCCAAAAAAAGGGAAAAGGAAAAAGAACCAGGAATCAAATAAAACCGCACAGGACTCCAGATCATCTCCAAATCTACTATGTTTTAAAGAATTATAGGATACAAATTGTCCATTTGAAGATAGCCCATGTTGTGTTCTGAGCATGACTTTGTCGAAATATGTTATTTATAATGCATCTCATTAAGAGACCAACCTCTAAATGTCTTATCTACATCAGTGTGTGAAACTTCCCAGAGATCCACGAGACACCACTTAAGCAATTTGTTCTCTGAAAAGCAAGACTCAAAAAGCACAGCCTCCCATGCAATTGTGTCCTTTACCCATGAACTCCACTCAGTGCAATTACTCTAGTTTACACATATCCTTTGTGACAGTCTCCCTGGGCAGAAGAAAGCTCCATTTAGTTTAGAGTCACATTTGGGATGACTGACAGCCAACGGTTGCAAAACCAAGTGTACCACAGCTGAACTGTGCTGTTTTTTCCTCAGTAGGAGTCTTTTTTCATTCAGCTGCTACTTTTCATGAACTTCTCAAGAATTTAATTATCTCTGAGACGTCTATGTTCTTTTACAATATGATTAAAACTGTCCAAAAGCTTCCAAAATCATGAAAAAAAGGAAGGACCCCCCCCCAAACCCCCCCCCCGCAAAAATAAAATCATAGGATATAGAGCTCATTTCCCCAGCAAACGTACAGCACACATGCAAACTTAAAATCAAATAATTTTTCTCATGTTTCTCACTGGGAAAGCCCAAATTCTTAATTTATTTTAGAACCTAATCATAATTTTCAATAGATGACCCTTAAAGTATGCCGTGAAAATATATTTTATTTGCTTTTAACATCATATGCTCACTATGCTTCCCCTACAGTAACAGCTTACATGTATTTTGTTACAATACCTTACCTGCTGGAGAACACAGAGAAGGCAGGTCAGACAGTATAGTAACAGTTGCAGCCACAAGACGAGCACTTTCCTCAGAGAGGTGGGATTTGGCAGCAATGTGACTTGGAGAATCTGACATTTTTGAGCTCAGATGGGGCATGTGCCGTACTAGGATAAACATGAGCAATTCCATGGCTGCAAAGACTAGAGATTTTCCAGGCACAAGACCACCACTTGCACCTCCCTCTCCTAAAGCAAGAGGATTTTCTTTCTCCTCCACATCATCTTCATCTGAAAAAAGGAAAAATGTCTGAGGAGATAGTTAAGAAGGATTTCATACCGTACACGACACAAAACACTCTTTAGAAAAAAGTTAAAAATCAAGAGGAAAAAGTTGCTTCACAGTAAGACAAACATGGCTCATGTCAAATTAAATGGTTTAGTTAGAATGACTTAAAGGGGTTTAAAATGCTTAAAAAAAATCTATCCAGAACTAGAAAAAAAAGTAGTAATACTTACACAAAATAAAAATGCAGGAAATATTTTGCTTCTTTTAAAACTAATTGTAAAATTAACAGCAATGACTGTCAAATAAATAGGCCCAACAATATTTTTTTTAATTTAATGGCTATTAATTTAATGTTCCACCCTGACAAAATCTTTTTTCAGCCTAAATTCATTATGAAATCAAAGAACAGAAAAGCACTGTTGGAATCTATGTCTGAGTTGAACGGCAGCTTGGCCAGCTGCAGTCCTTCCTTCTCCCATTAAACAGCAACAGAAATTCAGTAAGTCAAAGCTGGCCTGAACTACCCCTATGGAGCTCCTAAGAATTTAAATGATTGCTAGTGTTATCACATTCACTGATTTGAAAAATACAACTTACTGGGCCTACAGTAAACAATTAATTAATTCATATGAAGGAACAGAGCTTGCATTTTTTAGCTGTGCTGGTTCCTCAAGTTCCAGCAAAATTCTCTCTCTGTTTCTATGTGGAAAATGGGTAAAAGCTAACAGGTCTTTTTTTTTTTTTTTTTTTTCTCCTCAACAGTATATTGTGCCAGACTAAGATCGTATAATATTGTACTTTTCCTTAGTAGGAGAGTATTCTTTGGATTTTGTTTTACTTCTTTCAGGTATAAGAAAAAACACGGCACACCTAACCTAACCAGGTATCAATGAACTATTTGCCAGGTTGGCACTTGGAAACTAATTTACCTGGCAAAGATGGAAACAGTACATCCAATGCAAGACTTTTAAAGAAATGGTAGAGGGATGATTGAACAGGGAGATGGTCTGTTAAGAGGAAGAGGTTACTAAAAGTACCTCAGAAAGTAGCTTTTGGACTGATGCTAATATCCTTATCAAGGATATTCTTACATAAAGTGGAAACAAAGTAACAAAATATCCTGATGAAAAGCCTTAGCGGAACATCAGAAGCTGAAATATACCACAAGAAGCGGGGATAAAAGAAGAAAGGATTCATTTTACTAAAGCTCAATAAAGGCCAAGTAGAGGAACAGGATTTAGATACATCAACTCATCAGAGAATCTCAGAAAAATGTAAGTTGAAAGGGACCTCCATAAATCATCCAAGTCCAATCTTCTGTTCAAAACAGGGACAACTTGAAAGTTAGAGCAGGTTGCTCAGAGCTGGTCCAGTTTTGAATATCTCCAAGCATGGAGGTGCCACAACATCCCTGGGCACCTGTTCTACTGCTTCACCACTCCCATGGTGACAATTTTTTTCCTTGTATCCCATCTGGATTTCCGTTGCTACAACTTAGTGTCCATTGCCTCTTGTCCTTCCACCATGTGCCTTTCAGAAAAGTCTGGATTGGTCTTCTCTTTAAATCCTCTTTAAGAAGGCGGATTGCTATTCTATCCCATATTAACCCTCTCTTCTGCAGACTAAACAAGTTCAGCTCTCAGCCTCTCCTCATGTGTCACATACTTCATCTCCATAAGCAGCTTAGTGGACCTCCACTGGACTTCCTTCAGTTTCTCAACATCTTTCTTATTCAAGATGAGGGGAAAGGGCAAAGAAAACTAGACACTGCTCCAGATGCATCGTCACAAGCTTGAGTTGAAAGTAAAATCATATCCCTTAATGTATTGGTCATGCTTTTCTAATGCAGCCCAGTAACAGCCTTCGGCATTGCATAGGCACACCAAAGATTCACATTCAACTCGTTATTTGGCAAATCTGCCATCCATCTGTCAGCTCCCCAGCCTATACCAATGCCCAGGGTTATTCCATCCCAAATGCAGGATTTTGCATTTGTCTTTGCTGAACTGCAGCAGGTTCTCAGTCCTGCAACTCAAGATTCCCCTGAGAGGCAGCACGCGCACAATTTGGTATCACAATTTTGAGCTCAACAACTTTTCAAAGATGATTGCAGCAGCCTTAGCATGTCATCAGCCAGCTCCCTCAGATGCATCCCACCCGGTCCCAGGGTATGTCCAGCTTTTGTCTAAGTGGTCCCTAACCTGATGCTCATCTACAGTAGGTAGCAATTCTCTCCCCTAAACTTGCTCACTAGACAGAGAGACACAGGAGGACTATGCAAAGAAGACAGTGCCTCAGTTTTTCCCCAACATGTTTTGTCATTAGATCATCCAATCCATTCAGCAGCAGGTCCAAATTTCCTTGGTCTTTTTGCTGCCAACATAGCTATAAAAGCCCTTTTTGTCACACTTAACATTCACCACCAGTCTCAGCTCCAGCCAAATAGTGGCTTTCCTAATTCCACCCTTCCATACCTGAGCAGACATCTTCAGTGGTCTTCCTGAGCAGTTTGGCCCCACTTCCACTATCCATACACTTCCTTGTCACATTTGAGCTCAGTCAGAAGTTCCCGTTCAGCCAAGTCAGCCTCCTGCCATACCTATTTAGCATCCTGGACTTTTGGATGAGCTATTTTTTGTCACCAAAGATGAACCATCTCTTTCCTTTGCCCTTCTGGGAAGCTTCCCACAAGACCTCCTCTGCAAACCCCCTGCACAAGCCCAAGTCTGCTAAGTCAGCCCAAAGCTTTTGTTCTGCTGCTTGCTTTCTTCATTTCCCTCAGGATCATGAACTCTACTACCTCACGGCTGCTACAGCCACAGCTACCATCAGACTTCACAACCAATTCTTCCATACTAGTGAGTAGCAGATCCACTGAGCACCTCCCTCATTTGGACTGTCCAGCATCCATACTGAAAAAAATGTGTTTCATACACTTCTGAAAGCTTCAGATTGCTAGCATCCTGCAGTGCTGTCCTTCCAGCACATCTGGATAACAAAAATCTCTCACGAGGCTCCCATAGCTTGCAATTAGAAGACTTCTTCCAGTTGGTTTAATATGGCTTCATTCACCTTCTCTTCTTGATTCGTCAGTCTGTAGCAAACAAGCAGAGAGTTCCTGACTGGTACTACCCTTCACTTCCTCTTGGTACTATCAGTTATGAGCTGTCAAAGAGGGACGGTTGGCCCAAATACCTACCCTGACAGCTTGTTCCTCTTCTCCTCTTGCCAGATCCCTATAGTGTCTCCAACTAGATATCTGGAGATAAAGCCTTTTGTTGCTGGAAGTCACAACCTTGCAGCCTCCACCTGGATGGGAGGATGGGAGTCCTATCCTCCAGGGCCATATTCCAGCATAGCCTATGGCTGTCCCTCCTTCCGTGACACATGGGGCTTGGGCTCCTGCACCTGCAAGATCTCTGTGACGAACATGTCATTCTCCCATTTGCACTTCCTGACATTATAGAATCTGCACACCTTCACAGGCATTTCCTTCACATCTCTCAGGTGAGACCAATGTCACCTCCAGCCCTGGCTGCACAGACAAGCATCTGGAGAACAGTCACATCAGGACTTCCATCTGAATGTCAAGCCAGGTCATTAGACCTGTGATGTGCCAGAGGTGATTGCTCCTCAGTCAGCAGACTGTATCTTGCTGTATGTCACTGCCATCATTATGCTGACTCTAGCAGTCTTGTACAGTCTTGAGCAGCACTTCTGGGCTGCATGAGCACGCCTTTCCATTGCAACTGCCTCTCTCCTGTTTGCACACTCTGTTCCCAGAGCTCCTGGTTGCTGACACACCCTGAATGTCAGTGAAGTAAGAACCCAGATGCAAGTCTGCTCCCACTTCCTGGCAAGATCTCCAGGGCAGGCAACTTGTCACACTGGTTCCAGTAGCAGCTCACTCACCTCATGAATGCCAGCTGTGCCAGGGACGCACCACAAGACCCTACATTGGGGGCTGAATGATTAAACTTCAGAAAAGAGGTAAATCAGGTGCTAGGAGGCAGTCAATAGAGAAACAGTAATGAAACTGAGCAAGGTGTTAGTAAGACCTTAAGTGATGTGCTGGCTATAATTTTCATCGCTCATACCCGAGAAAAATAAATGAAAACCAGACATGAAAGCAATAACTGCTAGAATGATCAGAGGAACAAAAATTTCATCTTACAAGAGTTAAGAAATCAGCAGGTGAGATTACAAATACATCAGGAGTATCTGTGGAATACACAGCATTTTCCTCCTCAATGTAATCATATTTGAGATCCTTTCTCAACACGAAAACCTGTTGCTTATTTACTCTGCAAAGCAAGCTGTGTTTTCAAAATCTTACTTAGGGTATTCCTTTTTTCCTGCAAATAATCTTGAGCTGCTCTTACTATCTGCTGAACAACTCCTGTAACCAGTAGCTGGACTGAAGGAGGATCCCAGGTCAGGAGGAGTCGGTGAAGTACACTCAAGAGTTCAACGCCAAGGAGCTATAGTAGAACAAAATACGTATTAAAAAAAAATTAATTAGGACTTAACAATTCCTAACTGTTGTGTCACTTGCTTATGGTGAGCAACTACTTTTCTCACGCAAAAATAATTACTGTTTTTGTAATCATCACAGATGAAAGACCAAGACCTAGAAAAAGCTAATTGTTACAACATGCTCATACAGTACCTGATCCTCTGCAATATGGATCCTGGCACAAGGGGAATCCAATAAAGTATGAAGTGCTTGTAAACAAGATGTAACATGCTCAACAGGCTCTTCAGGTCGGGGGGAACACAGAAACTGTATACTAACACCTGAAAAAAGCAATAGTTAAAAAGAATGCTCACATTAATCATAAAATCAAGCTTTCTTTTTAAATGTCTTTATTAGCATAGCAGGTTCTTAACAACTTCAGAAAGGCACATGTTTTCTCAACTCTTCCTCCTCTAAAGGAAAAGAGAGTTTATGTATTAGAAATAGCAGAATTGTATTTGCTTTCTCTTCTGCATCATGTCTTCCCCCAAATTTGGCAGGAAAAATGATAAACAGTAACAGCAAGCAACTTCAATCACTTAAGAGAAATCCACACTTCGTTCTAAAGATCTTTAAGACAGACTTCTGAATCCTTCAATTGTAAATTGAGTTTTATTTTAGTGAAGTCCTTTAAATATAAAAATAACAGAGATGAAAATTAAGGCTCAAAAATTATGCAATATTCATATTATACGTATGGCACTTAATTCTGGTTTTAAATAGCTGTATATCTCAGCAAACTGCTGGCATTCCTCAGAATAAGTGATCGCATCCACCTATTAAAGCTGTTAGAAAACAACAAAGGGAAACAGTGATTGCTACTTACAGATGAAAAACTGATGCAAAAGGTACTCCATGTTACTTATCAAATATCAGTCTCTACTGAACTGTTGTTTTATGAGGGTGTGTATTTTAATAACCTTACAGCTTTTGTCTTTGAAGCATAATATTTTGTACCATCTGAATTATACCGCAGCATATAACAGTTCCTACTCATTTTATTTAATTACATGAGTAAACTAGAGATTGTCCATAAAAAACTTGTCTATAAAAATCACAATAATCACACCAACAAATATTCTGTCAAAGCTATAAAGAACACAGGAGGCAGAGAGATATGTAGAGACAGATATTTTGAAATACTACTGTCCAGACATGTGATCTATTTTAAACTTCCCAGATTTCAAGCAAAGTATCTTTTCTTACTCATTTCATACATAATGCATTCCTACTGAACTCCAAACTTGTAACTCTTACCCAAAATTAAATGCATTCGATCTTTGTTTATCTCTGGCAAAGATTTAGTGGTAGGTGGCGTTCCAGGTGTCTGGTTTAACATAATGGATGCAGCACGTTTCTGTGAATTGGGCATCGCTGCAGCAGTCTCTTCTGCTGACTCTGAAGCATTAAATCCCGTACTGTTTAGCCAAAGCGCCACTGCATGTAGTATGGGAGCCCAGGAGTTTCGGTAATGCAGTCTAGCTGTATCAATTGTTTCCGGCGTGTAAAATGCTCCCCCTGTTAAATTAGCAAAGCAAAGGTAAATTCTGAAATTCTCTGCAAATAATAGACAGAAAGCACATAGTACTCTAAATTTATTATTCACTCTGGGTGTATTTGATCATGTACATATTCAGATGTAATCCTTGTTAGTGACAGTGCATCCCAATTCTCCTTGTGAACGAGCAACATTAGTACAAAGTGCAATGGCCACAACAGAACAGGAAGCAGAGAGCAACCAAGGCAGGCAAAGTCAGCAGGTCTCGCAGCATTTTTCATATAGAACACTCATTTTTAATTCAGTAAAATATTATAAGACAGTACCTGCTCTAATCTCAAGGGCTATGTTTTTCTCATAGTAAACATCTTTTTGCATGTGATAGCAAAATATTAGAGGTGTAGAGATATTCTTAATTCTACAAAGACATAGTTTTAATGATGTGTGATTCAGATGAAGAATACCTTCATTGCAGGTTGAAGGAAAAAAGCACGCTCAAACTTCAAACATACATTCCTATTACACATAGGCAGAAATGTATCACTTGCATAAAACACATGCCTGCCAAATAATTTATAGAATAATTTAAAGTCTCAGCTAAGGGTTTCTTCCTGTTTTTCACAACACCACAAAAATAAATTCCAGTGCTCACCATCTGGTGGAAGCTGGGTAGCAAATTCAGCTGGTAAAGTTAAAAGAGCATAATCTTTCAGTGCAGCTAACCAGAGACGGCTAAGCGCAGGCAGCTCAGGTTGTACAAGTGTTATCAAACTATCTGGTGGCAACTCATCTACAGCACCAAAATCATCCTCATCCTCCTCTGTGCTCTTTAAAACACGCTTCGGTTTGGTCTCTGCTTCTTTCTTAATTTTCATGGCAACAACGTACACCTAGAAGAAAAACAGATATGAAAGTACATGCCGTGAGATCCTAAAAATCAAAAAAGCAGCAGCCTTTCCCATGTGAAAGTAACACATTCCATACACAGATGATTTACTGGAAAGTTACTGGGAAAGAGAGATTTGCGATACAATTAAATTTGATTTAAATATTTTTTCTTTTATCTCTACCAGAATGTAACACTTAGGAAAGTGCCATTTATGCCCCTAAAACAATCTGGCTATATGTTTTTTTCCTAAAAAAGTGTTAATTACTACTGGTCTACACAGACATATTGATTTAAATAACCCATTGTATTAAATCAATACATCCTTATTGCAAAGATTTCGTTGACCTACATTAAGAGCTACTAGATAAATTAGAGTAATTGTCACTTTCTGGGAGCAGATTAGGTACCACAAAGACATGCAAATGACTTTAAATGTGTTACATGAATACAAGAACGTTTATATGTTTGTCTTTGATAGATGTTTTGAGAGGATAAAAGGATAAAGCAGAAATATCAGAAAAAAATACAGTAAAAATAAGCATTTTTAGAAAAGAAATACAATAAAAATGTGTCTTCGCACAATAGGTGCACCATATCAAAGCTGAAAATTACAGTATGGGATGATTAATGTTGCACAGCTGAAATGGTAATACTTTTCTTTGTAATTTCAAGAGTAACTTCCAAGAAAATTTAATGAAAAAAACCCAAAATCTTAAATACTACACTAAAAGAAACCACAATACCATTTGTGTAATTATACGTAAAGCTCTATAGCATGCAAGTAACATTTCAGGAAGCAAGGTAATGTAAATAGTGCTAACTCTGTCCTTTGTAAATAGGTGAAGATTTCTGGTATTCCAGCCATTCCCCAAAAATATCTACATTAAGCCTGTAATTTATTATGAACACTTTGACAACAAACAAAAAAATGTTTCTAGAAATACATTAGCAATAAAAGGAGGACTAAGGAGAATGTCCGTCTTCTATGGCATGCAGGGGAAACACAGTGACAAAGGATGAGGAAAAGGCTGAGGTACCTAATGCCTTCTCCGCCTCAGCCTTTAACAGTAAGACCAGTTGTTCCATGAGTACCCAGCCCCCTGAGCTAGAAAATGGGGAGCAGAATGAAGCCTCCATTATCCAAAGGGAAATGGTTAGCAACCTGCTACACCACTTAGACACACACAAGTCTATAGGGCCGGACGGGATCCACCCAAGGGTACTGACAGAGCTGGCAGAAGTGCTCACCAAGACAGTTTCCATCATTTATCAGCAGTCCTGGCTAACTGGGGAGTCTCAGTTGACTGGTAGTTAGCAAATGTGACACCCATCTACAAGAATGGCCAGAAGGAGGACATGAGGAATTACAGGCCTGTCAGTCTGACCTTGGTGCTGGGGAAGGTTATAGAGCAGATCATCCTGACTGCCATCATGTGGCACAGAGAGGACAACCAGGCGATCAGGCCCAATCAGCATGGGTTCATGAAAGGCAGGTTCTGCTTGACTAACCTGATCTCCTTCTATGACAAGGTGACCTTAGTTGATGAAGGAAAGGCTGTGGACGTTGTCTACCTAGACTTCAGTAAAGCCTTTGACACCATTTCCCACAGTACACTCCTGAAGAAACTGGCTGTTCATGGCTTGGATGGGCACACTCTTTGCTGGGTAAAAAAAAGGGCTGGATGGCTGGGCCCAGAGAGTGGTGGTGAATGAAGTTAAATCCAGTTGGCAGCCAGTCACAAGTGGTGTTCCCTAGGGCTCAGTACTGGGGCCAGTTCTGTTTAGTATCTTTATCAATGATCTAGACAAGGGGATCGAGTGCACCCTCAGTAAGTCTGCAGACAACAGTAAGTTGGGCAGGCGTGTTGAACTGCTTGGGGGTAAGAAGGTTCTACAGAGGGATCTGGACAGGCTGGACCGATGGGCCGAGGCCAATGGTATGAGGTTCAACAAGGCCAAGTGCCAGATCCTGCACCTGGGTCACAACAAACCCATGCAGGGCTACACGCTTGGGGAAGGGTGGCTGGAAAGCTGCCCAGCAGAAAAGGACCTGAGGGTGTTGGTTGACAGCCAGCTGAATATGAACTGGCAGTGTGCCCAGGTGGCCGAGAAGACCAATAGCATCCTGGCTTGTATTAGAAATAGTGCAGCCATCAGGACTAGGGAAGTGATCGTCCCCCTGTACTCGGCACTGATGAGGCTACAGCTTGAATACTGTGTTCAGTTTTGGACCCCTTACTACAAGACACTGAGGTGTTGGAGAGAGTCCAAAGAAGACCAATGAAGCTAGTGAGGGGTCTAGAGCACAAGTCTTCTGAGGAGCGGCGGAGGGAACTGGTGTTGTTTAGCTGCAGAAAAGGAGGCTGAGGGAAGACCTTCTTGGTCTCTACAACTACCTAAAAGAACATTGTAGCAAGGTGGGTGTTGGTCTCTTCTCCCAGGTAGCAAGCCATAGGACAAGAGGAAACTGCCTCAAGTTGTGCCGGCGAGGTTTAGACTGGATATTAAGAAAAAAATTTCTTCATTGAAGGGGTTGTCAAGTGTTGGAACAGCCTGCCCAGGGAAGTGGTTGAGTCGCCTCCCCTGGAGGTATTTAAAAGACATGTAGATGTGGTGCTTAGTGACATGGTTTTGTGGTGGACTTCGCAGTGCTATGTTAACAATTGGACTCAATGATCTTAAAGGTCTTTTCCAGCCTGAATGACTCTTTGATTCTATGACAAACTCCTAGTTAATTAACTGCAATATTTTACTAGAATATATTTTAACATTGGTGGGGTTTTGTTAAGTTTTTTTTTGTTGGGTTTTTTTTGTCTTTTAAGTTTAAGAGCAATAACATGGGAGGAAAATCAAAATTTGATAGAGTGTGAGTGTATACTTTAAGACAGAAAAGTGCAGTAAAACGAAGAACAGTCAAGCATCCCTGTAAATAAGGATTGACAGAATGGCAGAAAAAGGAACAGAGAAAGATATAGAGATGAAAACATCCCAGGAGTGGAACTGCAATAGGTAAGGAGGAGGGCATGTGCAAGGCTCACAGAACAGCCAGTGAGGTGTGAGGCTGCTATTACACTGCAAAATCTTTTCAAATTTTAAAGATTTAATGGTCAATGTTTACCTCAGCCCATGCTTTCAGAACAGCAAGTTTTTCCATAGTAGTTGCACTCTCTCGGTAAAGCTGGCTAGAAGATCCCTTTCCTGCTTGCACTTTATCCAGGGAAGAGACAAGAAGGTTGTGAACTCGACGGAGATCATTCAGGTCACTTACAACCCCACTTCCTATCCAAGCGCTACATACCTAAACAACAAAGTTTAGAATCATTTTAAGATAGCAAAAAAACCTCAGCAATCTTATAACTGAAAAAAAAAAACCCTGTAAGAAAACAAAAAACAAAACAACCACCACAAAAGACTT
Source organism: Charadrius vociferus (assembly GCF_000708025.1). NCBI lineage: Eukaryota > Metazoa > Chordata > Aves > Charadriiformes > Charadriidae > Charadrius > Charadrius vociferus. The sequence continues at coordinate 1,969,942 of NW_009647419.1, forward strand.
AAGCGGGAAGAGAGTTGCTAATATCAAAAACCCCCGAAGTTTTCCTTTTTTTCTCCCCAGCCATGATAACAGAATTGGTCAGGTGAGTGGTTACAAAGCTGTATTTGCAAAGCATATTACAATGGAACTTAATAGATACATGGAAAATACTTAAAATAGTTTTTTAAACCTCCATAAATAGGTAATAATTTCTGTCTAAAGTGTCTCCTTAAATCGTTCAAGTAAAGGGTCATTGCATTCACCGTGAAGAATATAGTGGACAGCAATCAATAGAAGTACATCCTTAAAAACCCACACCTCTCAAATTATATATTAAGGCTCCATACTAATGAGACGCTTTCAAGGTCATTAACATCAAAAAACCACCTAGAAATGAGCGAGATCATTAAACAACTGAGCTCTGGTCTGGAACCAACAGTACCACATTCTAGAACAATCAATGCCAAACATGGTGCACAAACAGGTTGTCTCCCCATTTTTCTTTTCTTTTGAATTAAACGGACCCGCACTGGTACTTAAAATTCAAACACCATATAGACCAGCTGCTCCTGTCTAATGCTATACATTGGCATTAATCCTCTGAAACACATTCACGCCCAGATACAATGCAGGCAACTGAAGAATTCTTGTGCAGCTGCTTTCTACAAAAAGAAAAAGGGACAAATTCTTTCATAGCACTTTTGTCCTATCTCCAATTTATTTATTTTGCTTTTAGAGAACCAGTTTGATGAAAGCCTTTGGGGAAGGGCCTCTCATGATCTGGAACGATGGACGCATTTAAAGCAAAGTAAACAAAAACAGTATCCGGAAGGTGCACAGGACAAGGCTGCTGAAAATCTGTCGCAAACCCATAATTCTTTCACAGTAGGACTAAGACCAGCTTCACTCCTGCTGCTGGGCAAGTCAACAACTGTTTCACTAATGCCATAAAATTATAACATCAAACTCAGGCAGCGCAACCCATCTCTGTCCATGTAACTTGTAGAGATTTAAATATCCAACCCTAATCTCCAACCATTCGATCCTGTAAGCGCACACATCCGCTTTGAAATTGGTCAAATAGGGAAGGTTTTGACAAGGGAAGTTACATGTTTTCACACAAAATGCCTCTTCATCTAGCTTTAAATGCACAGACATTTTCTGTAAGGTGAGCACAATATTCTTTCCTATGTAGAGATACCAAATTATGCCATATGTGATCTATCCTTATAATTTTGCTGGAAATTAAGAGTATAAAACACCACCACAAAAATCACAGTCCCGTTGGACCAAGATCTACTAAACAAAACTCGCATACACGAAGTTAACATATTAAAATTGGTTATTTCCATAGCTAATTAAACTGCTGCTTTAAAGTACAGTAGTAATTTAGCTCTGTAAGCCACGTACCAGATACTACTACAGCTATGTTGCTGATGGCTGATTTAAACTACAGTAGTAGAAGATCACACATGAAAAAACACACACACACTAAAAAACCCAAAATCTTTCACTGAGAGGTTGTTACTATGACTGTGATGAGAATGCTCAGATCTTCTAAAATCTAAACCAGAGTATTAATCTGAATGGAAGTTTAGTATTTAAAGGTAAATTATCAGTAACACGAGTATTTGATTGGACTGAAAGGCACGTCAATGAATACACTGCTATTGCTCTCATTAAGCAAGGTTGGTTTTTCTTTTTTTTTTTTTTTTAGCAACAAATGCAGAATTGACATGAAGACTTAATTAGTTTCAGAAAGACTAAATATTTTCTGATGTAGCTCCCTACAAGATCTCGTGCACTTCTGAGGAACAAAATATATTACTAGGAGACACAAAAGATGTTACAAAAACATCACGGGTTAGGTTTACAAAATTTGCCAGCCATCTGCTACTACTTCTCTTCTGCATCCTTCTTACAAAGAGAAGGAAAATCAGTTTGGCTTATACTATCCGAACATTTTTCTCTGTACCTGGCAGGCCTTTGCCGTTATATCAGATGGTGTATCTTGGGAAAAAGCTGGTCTCAGAGCAGCTCCAACCTGTTGACAGGAAGAAAAATTAAAAAATCCAGTTAAAACAATAGTGAGACAACATTCTTCATCTCACCTTGTTTAAGGCTCAAGCACACATACAGAACAAGCAAGAAAAGATTGGCAATTTTGGCATTATAGGAAGGATAAGTTTGGACTGTAACTGTCTAGCAGACATTTGCAATAGTATTCCTTAAACAACAACAACAAAGTCCTAAATCATTTTTTTCCTGCTTGCCCATTGCCTTTTTAAGCTTCAACTACTAGTCAAATATGCAGTATTAGCTTTCTTCTTTTAATGAGTATCTTTTTAATCATGAAAGTATTACAGGTGCCATTTATGCTAAGGCTCAAGAAGCCAATGACTTTCTGATGTCCAAAGGAATAACAATGTGAAATCAAGTGTTTATGGTTGGATTTGCATCAAGTCCCCAAAATATTCCCAAATACTGACAAAAAAAGCCTTTTAGGCAGTTGTTATAAGGGAGCATCTTTCTGAAAAGAAAAAGGAACCAAGTCAGCACTACAGGAGGAAGAAGACAAAGGCAGGAAGTGAAAAGGATGAAAGCTTGCCTTTAAAAAAATATTTGCAAAGATCTTGAAGACACAGTGAAGACAAAAGAGGTGAAAGAGTTAAGCTATGCAACAAAATAAAGCAATAATACCCCAAAATAAATCTTCAACTGCCCACCTCCCATTCCTATACTTTTGTAGTTTTCATTTAAACAGAAATACATTAATTCCCCAGAAAATAAATTTATTAGGTTCAATCTGGGACTAAATCAGCATTATTTTCCAATTCCTCATTCTACAAATAAAATGTCACTCTTGCCAAAAATTAAATGTAAGTTGTAATATTTGGCTTTCAAGAATCAATAGCTACGGAATTTTTACTTTCATCAGCTACTAAATTACTAAATTTTGAAGAGGTAAATAAAAGAGTCTCTTCAGTACATTTTCACATGCAAAAATCTCTTCACAGGTCTTCTGAAGTTACAAAATGTTCTCAATGCTAATACTGGCATGTCGGCGTAATTATACAATTTCCTGAACTTATAAAGGGTGTCTCACATTAGCCTGATACTGCTCCAGTATCACATGGCCTGGAAACTCTGGCTCAGGAACTGATGCAAATTTCTTGATAATGTCTTCAAGAGCCTGAAGACCCGCCATTCGTAATTGATTGCTGTGATCTGTCGCAGCCATAAATGCCATTCGAATAAGGTCAGAGAGATGCAGTACTAAGAAGTCATCTTAGAACAAAAAGGAAAGAACTATTTAGTAACATAAGAGATATCTAACATGACAGATATTCGTAACATTTTCCTCATTGACATGTATAAATATTACCTATTCTTTTTCAAAGGTACACATTCAGGGTATGGAAGAAGGCAGGAAAGAACGTAACCTATTTTTCTTTCTTTTTTTTTTTACCCTTAAAGTGAGGCAAGGACTTTTATTCCTAAAACAACCTTAAAAATTAAGCATAAATTTGAAACAAAACGAAATATACCATACACAAAAATTGCATTGCATAGAGTATGTAAATGTGGCTGAGTAGCTTAGAAGAGATTAGAACAATTAGTAAAGCTAATGTTAGTGATACCGCCAAAACCTACAGAAAATCTTCAAGGCAATTCCTGTTCGAGTCCTATGCTTATAGTGACCCCTGCTGATAAAGGAAAACCTCATCAACATCCAGCCATCTAAAAACCGAGTACGCCTCTAGTTCTGCTCCCAAAAGCCACATGCAAGGCTGTAAGTAAGCAGCAGACAACACGCAGAAAAGAACAATACGTTACATTTCCACAAGGATTATTCTTCTCTATTTATTAATTTTCTTTCCTCACTCTCAATTTGAAATTACCAGATGTCATACAACTAATATGAAAATAAAATATTTAAAAACATAATATCCAGGGTGAATAACAAAAGCCACAAATTATGAAAGCTCTACATATTTTCAAGTCTCAAGGTAAAAAGAACAGTATATTTTGTAGCTGACACTTTTCAGAGGCATGTCAGTAAAAAAAAGACTGGAAATCATTTAAAAATTACTAAGTGGTAAAGTCTGCACTTCCTTTTTCAGACCATCACAGACATCAGTAAAATTTAAATATTTTGGAAGGTGAAGTTGGGGACGTAGAAGTTTTCTGAGTTTGTCTTTTTACAATGATACCAGGTACATCAAGTTCACTTTAAATAAATTCAGAGATCTGAATTCTCAGGATTATAATCTGCAATCCTCTGCAGGATCCTATAAGCAGCAGTTATTTTGTTATTTTCTCTATACTACACTGCCATCACCAAATAAACTTTCCCAAAACTCTTCTCTCTACATCTTCAAACAGTGACCTCAGCCTCAACTCCAATCAGGAACAAGATTCTCACAAAACCAATGCACAGTGCTGAAATCAGACTGCATCAAAGAAACACAAGCAAAGACTTGATCAATCTTTGTGTCATAACGGACACCTTCAACAACATAGACACCAAAATCTATTAATCCCATGCATTCTAGAATGCTCATGATACTCATTCTACATACACAAAATCCTCATGAGCGCTACGTGGGTGAAAGCAAACAATCGCTATGCACCAGAACCAATACACGTGGGCAACTCAAGGACAGAAACCTCCCACTACCTGTTAGAAAAACATTTCTTTACAAAACAACTATGTCATCTCTGACCTCTCAATTTTTATCCTCTACCTTATAAAAGTATCCTGAAAACATGAGCTTTAAAATTAATATTCATCGCTCCCATGGATATCAAAAGGATGCACTTTCTAAAGCAGCTGGGTCCATGCCTTATTATAACTCCCTCCCACGTACCTCGCTCTGCAATCAATGCCACAGCAATAATTACCCAGCCTTATCTCTTTTTTCTTTCCTAGCACCCCTTCGGTCTGGAGATGTTAAAATAATCTCTGAAGTCTAAGTCATCGCTGTGATTATGTTTAACTCAGACAAACTGTTCCCAGCTCACCCTTAGCTAGAAGTTTACTGCTTTTATTTCAGACTGGAGAAAAGGTTTGCAAATCTAAGGGTTTTTTTCTTTCCAAGCAGATCAGTCTCTCAGAATTTATATCCTCCAACAAACATCATTCTTTGTGTTCATGGTACAATAACTACAATGGTTATACAACTACAGTTTTATTGCCTTTTGCTGTCCATTTCCTTTGCTTTTAACCATTTGAATGAAAGGATAACTGCTTATATTTTTTTCTAAGCTGCAAAGAGGTGTCAAAAATTAAAAAAAAATAAAACCAAACCAAAACATGCACATTCTGTAATTACTTTTTGGGTTTTTAAGTCTCGCTGAACGAGCCAGCGCCAGATCGAAGTGTGCCTTGTTTGCGTTCTCACACAGCATGATAACTCGGCACAGACAGTCTGCTGCAAACACACGAGTTGCCCAACGAGGTGCTACAGAAGGCTTGGATTTATCCTCTTCACCCAAGGTGGTAAACATTGTGTCATCGTCCATCTCATCCTTCTTCTCCGATTCCTCATCCTTCCCTCCTCCCAAGGGAGCAGCAGTGCTCATGTCTACAACAGAATCCCACTGTTACAATCCACAGAAGACAGCTAAGGGCATATTCAAGACTTTCCTTAACACTCAGATTCAAAACAGACTAACTCTCCTGTTGAAACTACAACATCTGAAAAATACAGAAAGGCATATGAATATCAGTAGAAGAAATGTTTCTCACCTCTAATTTGGGCTATATTACTCTTTATGGCTTAAATGATATGAAATAAATTAATTAATTAATCTACAGATACCAACTATAGTTGAATCCCTTCTCACCTTTGAAAAGTAACTTATTAAATTGCCAGTTAACAGGGTAAGGAGATTACCAGGCTCAGAATCAAAGAATGAGTTTAGTTTTGAACTACTCAGCTCCAGTTTCAAGAAAAAGCTAGAGTGAATGTTAAACTGAAACAAAACTACAAAGTTCCATGCTATGGAACAGGTATGCAGCCAAGTAGGTAGTTTATGGCAACCACAAATGTGCCTAACATTAAAAAAATTATTTTCTCCAAGTGTGTGCCCTGTTTTTTAAGTGTGCTGTGAGATTTCATTTCAGAAAATAAAAATACTTTGGGGATCACATTAAAAAAAACAAAACAACTCCAAACAGGGACAAAAAACAACTCACCCAACATGCATACACACTTCTGCTATTCATAAATGAGAACATAAAATCTCAATGGCAAGGTCTAAATTAGCAAAATGCCAAGATACCGACAAAAATTTGTTCTGGCAATAATTAGAGGAGAACAAGAAGAAATTATTGCAAGGGTAACCCAGCCCAAACGAAAGCTTGCTTCTTCGAAAGTTTAATTTTAATTTTAAGCAGCTGAAGAGTCAACATTCAACAAAGAGAAAAAGAGACTATGGCAAATCAAACATGGATGAAGTCCATTCACAAGAAGAGTGTTTTGAGAAAGCATCCAGGACCTTACGTGGCCAATTTGTAAATCTCTGCTTAAAAAGCAAAGCAGATTTTGTTCATATGCCAGTTAGTTGGATCAAAGGAGTTAAAAATGAAGTTGCTGGCTTAAAGTACAGCTGAGAGAAATTTATTTAAACGTGGTTCTCTCAGAGATTATTTCACCTACTAATAAATAAATAAGGGACTGGACAACCATGTTAAAAACTTTGAAACCCATCACACATAAAATAAGAAGAGGACATGCCAGCTTCAAACTCAGGAAACAAGGTCTTTCTCACTGGGCAGATACACGGTAGCTACATTGCATAAAGAAATCATTGGTAGCATTACTCATCAGTAAACGTAAAGCTGGCAACATTTAGAAAGAGCTTCAGGATGAACTCACAGTATGCCAATAAACAAGAATAAATGCAAGGGAAATGAGCAGAATCTGCGTCACAACCATCCTACAAGCTGAAAAACAGGAATAAGGTCTCAGAGGACAAGATCTTTGCAAACAAGCCTGCAAAGCTGAACAAGCAGCAAAAGTTTCATCACCATGGTAACCCATCATCATATCAGTAACTCACAAAACCTTATAAAAGAAAGCTCAGAGTGTGTACAGCACTCTTCCTTCTGTATGGTCCTGATGTATAAAGGCTAAAAAGAGTCTGCTTTCACTTAGATACTGAAATGTCAGAGTAATAATCACACTGCTTCTCCACTGGAAATCCTACTTTAAGGCAACTAACTTTTTAATCTTAAAAGCAGTATTTTAAAACTTAACATAACTTAACATTGATGATTTCGTTATCCTAAGCACGTTTTAATGCACTATAATCAAAGTTCTACATACAATATAAGCTACATCTTCACTAGGATAAAAGACAAGCTCCAAACAAATATTGCCAGAAGATGCTACTATTAAGGACATACTGTCTTTATGTGAACACTAGAGAACACTTACCACTGGAAGCTGCAAGTACATCCTTACAAAGCATTAGCCAGTGAGAAAGGTTTTCTACTGCCAGTGATGAAAGCATATGTCCCAGAGTATCATGGATATCTGAGCACAACTTCCGATCAGTCTCCCGATCCAGCATTCCAAAAAGGACACCTTCAAGGCCTGTCTCTGTTATATTAACCCCCTGATGTCGGGAATGAGCATCTCGCCGAGAACCAGCTCCTGGTGCAAAAGGATTCATATCTGCAAAATGGTAATGAGAAATCTTTCCTGAAGTCAGTAACTCAGTTTTAAAATTTGGAATAACAGACTAGAATTGGACATTGAGTATTTGTGTGTGTATAGGTCAGGCAATGACACACCAAGATGTTACTGAATTTCTTCTGAATTAGCACAAGAAAGATTTTAATATAGCAATTCATTTAATTTATTTCCTGCAAGACCAATAACACCTCCTAGTATTACTTTAAAAAAAAAAAGAAATCTGTCTCTTTTCAAGGTACATACTCCATGAATTTGTAAAAACCCCTAATAGTATTGGACTCTAAAGACTCTTTCCAGAGACAGACTCAACTGGTGTGATTTAATATGAGTAGGCTCACAATTCTATGTTTGTATGAAGACTATGCTGATCAACACTGTTGAGCCTCCTATTTTCAAAATAAGATGATACATGTAAGAATTGAAGCTCCCAAAGTCCACAGGCTTTGCAGACGTGCTGCTAACAGAATGTAACACAACCAGATATCTCAATCAAACAGCATACAATTCAGTCCATTTTCAAAAGAGCAAGACCTAAAATACTAGAAAAACTGTAAACTGTTTCCACTCTGTATGCACTGCATTCCCTATTTGATTGCTAGTCTTAATGGGACAGAGAAGTTTAAGTCTGAACTTTACAAAAAGTTAAATTACAAGCGTAATTCAAGGGATAAGCAGGAGTGTGGCCAGAAGTTAATTGAGCTGGAAGGGACAGGTTCAGTTTTCTGTTCTGTTGTTGCAGGGGGGTTGTTGGGGTGGTTCTTTTTCCCCCTTCTCTGAAGGCAAACCACACACACGCTTGCGCTCAACTGTTACAAAAAGGCCTCATGAAAGAAATACTTACTGATGCCACTGTTTTCTTTGTCTCCAGCATTTTTTGCTAAGCTCATGGCATATTCACATACTTCCGCTGCTTCCCTCTGAGCAAGCTGTCGTAAACATGCAACTGCAGCCCGGCGAAGCAGCAAGTGGGAGCTGCACAAATGAACCTAAAAATCAGAACCATTACAGGTGAGTGAACTGCTGCACCCCCATATTGATAAATCAGTGCTGCTAAGGACTAACAGCATTCTACTTTTCAATTAAATGCCCATGTGTGAGCCGCTGCGTACCAAGCTCTTTACAAGACCTTGAAAGTTCAGAAGTAAGCACTTTTTGTAATGTACAAATATGAAAATAAAGCTGACTTATACAGAGCTGACAGCTGTTATCTGGTTAAAGAGATAAGAGCTTAAATACTGGAATTACTGTGCCTGTGTGATTTAAACTAATTATACTTTCCAATCTGTTGCACTCTTCAGTACTACTCAACCTCACCTTCCTGCTATAGCTGTAAATCACATTCTTTTAAACAAAAAGCCATCATCAGGTGCACCAAAGCTATCATAAAAACTTTTATTTCAAACTTGTACCAGAGTTTATAGCCCAAGTTTTAATAAGTGCCTCTCAATAAGAAAGTTTTGGATTTCTTGGCTAACCAACACTGGCTTCTAATTCCTTTTGAACCACCTCAAGTACAAGCAAATATTTTTCTTATAGAAGAATTGTGCATGGTCCCTATTTTCTCAGAGGAAGTAGCTACACAGAGAACTGTATGTTTTTCCACAGTGGAAGAGATGAAGAGAGCTCTTTAGGAAACTCTGATTCTTTATTTACCCTGAGGAATTTGTTTTTAATAAACCAAATACACATTTGCTTTCTCGGTATTAGGTTATTATGTGGATGGAAATTGCTTTCCTAAATGAAAGGGTTGTATAGCTTATAAAGCATTTTAACAGTAGATCTTTATTCCACATATGAATATACAACATTTTAGTCCTGAAAAAACAAGCAGACTTTAAAGAACCTCTAAATATCACACTGAAGTTTTAATGGAACTAAAACACTGAACATTTAGGGGATTTAATTAATGGAAAGAGTATTGCCTAGTTTAAGTTACAGAACAAACAACTAGTGGTTACGAAACCAATGCAGGAAGAACAAATGAAACTAGACTGTGGAACTGTGTGGTTTGATTTTGATATCTGGCATTACTTCCATTCAAAAGTGAGTTAGAAAGCAATGAACAGTTTGCTCACGGGGCAGGTAAGGCAAACCTTGCCTACATATCTATGTATTTGCAGTATAAAGAAATGCACGAGACAATTCAGAGGAAAACTTACCAAACTAAGTATGACTGGGAAATAAGGAATATGAGAAAGAGAAGGAAAATAGCTTTTGTTTAGCAGAGGACCATAAAGAAACAGGAAAGACACAGCAGAAAACCTCGGGAAAAGTTTTCAAAACAACACTAGTCATTGCTGTGTGAACGTCATTGTTTGTAATGTTACCCACTGGTACTTACAGAGTAAATGGCCATAGGAATTGTTTGTCATGTTGTTCATAGTATTCATAGAAAAAGGCCTACCTACTTTTGCGTACGTTGCACCCTCTTCATGCAAAATTTTGTGAAAGGACAAGTGACAGATTCTGGGAACACTATGCACTCCCAGGAGTGCTCCAAAGTTGGGGGAGCGCAGGAAAGCAAGGGTCAGTGCAGGCTGGGGGCCAGGGAAGCATGTAAGAATGAGAAGATGCCCTACAGAAAGTCTAGATAGCAGACTAAGAAAAAGGACCAACGTTGACATAAGTAGGATCACACTCCTTCAAGTAACACAGAACTACCATATCCACAAAGAATGACACAAATAACCTCGCAAAACATCCAACAGGCATTAGGGAGAAGCTTTTCAAATTTCTCAGTATTAGGCTACCGAACCCTCTAAAAAATAAATTTAAGAACAGTAATAATAATTAAAAAAAAAAAAAGCCACACCAAAACGCGCACCTACACACAACACCCTTCCTCTTACAGTTGTATTCGGTATGCCTTGGGTTCCAGCCTCTGCCTCACTTCCAGGCTTAAGCCAGGACTTGCTGACAGAACATTAACGGAGGGAGAAAGCAATGCTAACAGCAGCAGCACAAGAATTTGAATGTCAGCATCTACTATGCTGACAGTGGTAAAATAAATCCAAAATCTCCTACCTTTCCCCAACTCACTCACTTCCCTCTGTGCACACAATCAGTTGGAGGAAACAGAGCGTTTCAGCATCTTTTTACTCAGTCATATTATATATAAATGCTTTCTACCTTATGCTAACTAGGGTGAAAGAGAATCATAGAATCACAGAATGGTTTACGTTGGAAAGGACCTTGAAGAGAATCAGACCCTATAACCACAATTTGGGCAGCATTCTGAAAAGATCTAAAACAGGTTGGGGACAGACATCACTTTACTGTACTCCAACGTTTTTGCAAACGTGACTTGCTTATTACATACAAGTATCCTTGACCACTTGCTAAGTGCTTCTCCTGTCCTCTGCTAAGCACGTACATAAAACTTCAAGGAACAAGAGGGATGCATTTTGTACTCACGGATGCATTTTGTACTCACACAAAGACTGGGAACCAAACTGGACAGGTTGACATGCCGTGGTGCAAACATATGAAGCTGCTGAAGGCAGGATATGGCAGCTGCCTGAACAAGCGAGTCTGAATGGTCTTGTGTGATTGCACATCCCACCAAACAGGAAGAACGGATGGTTGAAATTGTAGCTCCGTTACCTAATGATGTAATACGACATCCTTAACACAGCAAAATTTTTGTATGACAATTGTAGGCTTAAAACATTTGAGAAACAAGAACTTTTAATGCTTTGAAGTTCACAGATTAACATGCAACTTTTCTGAATTCCTACCATAAATTAGTATCTACACAACTTCAAAGAAACACTACAGAGTGTGTTAATATCTCTTTTTTTAGCTCAGTTAAATGATGTCTTGTCGAAACGAAATTTTTGGACCAATGATCTTCAGTCAGAAATATTTTGAGAATATCTTCCCAGGACACGAAACCAGTAAAATTATCTGAAGGTCTCTCTCATTCTATACATATGGGCAACATTCAATGCACTGAACCATTTCCTAAAATACCAGATAACACTTAAGCTAGCATATACATAGGCAGGTGATTTTAGTTAGCTCCATTAGATGAGCTGCACTGCTCTAATAGGACAAGCATTCAAAAGAACAGTATTTAATTTGAAAAATAATCCCACTCTGTATTTTAGGAATTAACCTACATCAGGTTTATTTAAAAAAAAAATAATCTTGAATTACAGAAAAACGTAACCTGCAGAAGATATTCTATATAATTTGCTGTGTATTTAAAAAATTAATGACACTCCAAAAGGTTAACACACAGCAAGCAGATACACAAGTTCAATTAAACCATCTAGAAATTTGTCCTAACTAGAAATTTAAGTCCAATTATAGAGTCAAAATTTCACTAGTGTCTGGCTCTCTGGCACTGCATCAAAGACCATCCTATAAATATTCCTAAAAATCCCAGTTAGACAAATTTACAAATCCCTGGTTTTGCCATCTGAGACACAAAATTTCAGATACAGAGTTTGGCATGACAAGATCTTATTCTCTACTGTAAGGTATTGTAATCTAAGAATATCAAGAACAAGTGGAAATGAGTTATAGTTCACAACATTATCAATGATGTCAAACTTAAGCTCTTGCCATCAGTTAAAAATAAAATCAGTATGTTTTCAAAAAGCAGAGGAAAAATCTTGCCTCTTGCCCCACCTATACACAAAAATATGCATGACAAAATATTCAGCAAGGGTGTTTTTCAGCTTTTACCTACCATGCAAATTCACCATTAGACAGAACAACATACATCACTGCAACTTCTTTATATAAATCCCAAACTGCAGTCAAAAAAGCCCCAGGCAGTAATAAGTAGGATCAGAAGCGAGGTTGCTCGCAGGATTGAACTGCATTTATGAACACCCCCCCCCCGACCCCCGCCTGCAACTGCAACAAGCAAAAATTTATTTTCTTCCCTTTCAGATTGCGATACATTATCTTTATACAAGTTAGATTTTTTGTTCTCTCTTCAAATTCCCACTAACCTTGCAGCTCAGGCCCAACAGTAGTTATTATAGCTCCAAGACATCGGCCTAAGCATTGGTGTACTTCCGTATGTGATGGTGGAACAGTTAAGAGCAGCGTAAGAACTAGAGAAAGCGTTGGCTCCACATATCCACGGTACATTGGTCCACTAGAATCTACTATCAAGGCAAGTGAATGGAGAGACCAGGTCTATCAAAAAAAAAACCAAAGGAATATTTTTCAGTAATACATTTTGGAAATTTAAGCAATTTTGTATGCAGACTGAGCCAAGCTCTGTATGTCCTTGCTTAAACCTGTCCACTTAACTACTCTGACTCCAGAAGTGTTTCAAAAGTCTCAGAATCTTGAGCAATCACCTGGGAGTTTAAATATCTCTAGCATACTCTTTGACTATCAGCAGTTTTGGGGATAATGGAGACGAAGGTGACAAAGAATTTGAACAAAAAACAGTTAAGCGCTGAGAAAGAAAAATACAAACACAAACAACACACCCACTTAAAAAAAAAAAAAAAAAGAAGAATGACTCTTAATAGGGGAGAAAGAGAGAAATATTCCACTGTAAAACTGGATGTAGAGTCTGAATTGGACAAAGCCTTTAGTGGGGAGTGCCTTTGAAATTCCAGTAGAAATTAATTTTCATGACAAGTTGAAAGGTTCACATGCACCTGAAAGGTCATCCAGTCCCAATCCCCCTGCCATGGACAGGGACATCTCCCACTAGATCAGGCTGTTCAAAGCCCCATCTAACCTAGCCTTGAATGCTTCCAGGGATGGAGCCTCCACAACTTCCCTGGGCAACCTGTGCCACTGTCGCACCACCCTCAGAGTTAAGAATTTCTTCCTAATATCTAATCTAAATCTACCCTCTTGCAGTTTAAAACCATTACCCCTCGTCCTATCACTACATTCCCTGATAAAAAGACCCTCCCCATCTTTCCTGTAAACCCCCTTTAAATACTGGAAGGCTGCTAAAAGGTCTCCCCAGAGCCTTCTCTTCTCCATGCTGAAGAACCCCAAGTCTCTCAGCCTGTCCTCACAGGGCAATAATTACAGACAAGACACTTGCTTTTAGTCAGAAAAGGTTGGGGTTTTGGTTTTTCTCTTCCCCCTTCTGAAGTAATTCTTTTATTCTAGTGTTTTTGATTTGTATTCTAGATGTCATTGCTGGCAGAAAAAAAAAAATCAGCACTTTTTGCTTTAATATTCAACTCCTTAATGTAAACGCAGATATACTGGTCCATCTAGCCCTCTCTTCTTTTTAGAGCAGCAGCCACAAACAGATGCTTAAGGGAGAGTAAAGACAGACCAAGATACTGACCCCTCAAATTTCTCCTGGGAGAGTAAAGGTAGCGTATTCTCCCAATTTTCAAGTATTTTCAACTTAGGAAACTTTCTGAACTGTGCAGTGTTTATACATATTCAGCAGCTTCAAAGGCATTGCTCTTTCAGCAACATATTTAGTCCTCTTTTTGCTCTACCAGCAACTCTTAGCAGTCAAGTTGTCTTGTGAGACTCCACACATCTATACTCCATAGAGGACAAAAACCCCTCCCCTTTGCCTTGTCTTGGACTTGGCTCCTACTAGTTCGCCTTCTGCTTGCTAACTGCTGTTTAGCGAGCAACAGATTTTTGTTGCCATAATATATCCCCCCAAAGATGACATACTGCCATACTGTGTTCACAATATCACATATACATAAATTACTTGGCAAAGAAAAGTACTGCTCATCACTTGAGACTCCAGTACTGATCACATGTTAACCATTAGCCAGTTATTAAAAAAATTTAGTTTAGACAGCTAAGGTACAACTAACCCATTTTGCTTTACAATTACAGTCAGTAAGGAACAAGTACACAGTGAACTACTCGGGCTTAGCTGACAAGCAGAAGCTTGTCAGTCTGAATTAACGTGACCGCTTGCAACTGCCTCCCTAACTAATAGTAAGGTTACATTTTAATTGCAGCACACATTTGGGATTCTGTACTGTGAAAGTTTACAAGGAAAGTTCCACTTTCTTCATGCTCCCTGGCACATGCTACATCCATATGATTTAGCTTACATGTGACAATCTCTACTGAAGAACATCTGAACAGGTAATTTAATGTTTAATTTTAATCCTGAACATTTTAAAGTAGTTTTGTGGTGATTGTGGTTTTTTTACCTGGACTTCAGGAGAGGTTCCATCTTGTGCCAAAGCCAAGAGAATACTGACGCTAGTTTTCAGATGCTGTCCAGAACCTATTCCACCAACATACCGATGGAGACAGCCCAGAGCCAAAGAATGGCCTGTTCTTGACACAACATCTCGAGCAGATTTTAACCTATCAATGTTTAAATAAAAGGAAGTCATGTAATTCACTAAGTTTATAACAAAGAACCCTTCAAGTACCATAACAGTGCAAACAACTAACAGAATTTTGCAGGCTAGCTTACAAGATCTTGAGAAGCCTTAACAACAAAAGCAAAAATTTATATTGCTATTAAACTGGATTACATATAAGGCAGGTGAAAAAAATATTTTAATAGCTTTTTTTTTTCCTTCCTGGTCAGAACTTGACATATTAGATGAAGAAGAGTTTTGGAAGTGAAAGAATATAGGAAAAGCACCTGGTGTTTTGGTAAACACAGCAGACTAAGAGCAGTCTGCTGTTTCACAGCAGACTAATTTAAAAATCAGAAAAGCCATTGCTGGACCACTGCAGTGAAAAGGAATCAAGAATGAAAAAATGACAACACATTGAGAAATTACAAAGAAATCCACAGCTATGTTTTCCACTGCAAAGTCAACTGAATAACATTTTAATGCAGCTGTTTTCTTCTACTGCTGAGTTCGATGACTACTCAAATGAAGTGTTGTTTTTTTTTAAATAGTATTTTATTAATGAAACTGAAACAGAATTAATAGCATTCTGAATGACCTAGTTTTATGAAGCAGTGACTTGTTGAGTATTTTCCACAATACTTCTGCTTCTGAACGCACATCACATACATAACTTTTTAATTAAAACCTCTTTGGAGGTGGGGAAGAGACAGAAAAGGAGGATATCCTAATTAGAACAAAGACAGATATTTTTCCCCCCTTCGGCTGCCTGTGTATGAGAGGCAAACATGCTCTTAGCCATATGCGACCAACAAAGCAAATGCAAATCTCAAATATAAAAAATTTACTTGACAGTGGCAACAGGCTGGCAACCATTAACAACTTGAATCCTAGATAAGAAACCAAGAAAATAGTACCAGTAATAGAAATTCTAGGAAAGACAGTAAATACGAGGTACTTTATTACAAGATGAAATTATGGGAAAAGTTGAATTACCCAGAGGCAGAAGAGCTGGACTGAGGCTATGTGCATGCAGCCTGGCCAGCCAAAAACACGGGCTGCAGCCCTGAGTTAGGTGCATTCTGATTCATAGAGAGGCTGATGTATTAAATTAAAGCCAAAAATTGGGAAACATGTCGTCTTGTTATATCTACCAGACATCTTTCCAAAGACCTGAGATTAACAACA
Organism: Charadrius vociferus; assembly: GCF_000708025.1. Classification (NCBI taxonomy): domain Eukaryota; kingdom Metazoa; phylum Chordata; class Aves; order Charadriiformes; family Charadriidae; genus Charadrius; species Charadrius vociferus. Next base: position 1,986,101 of record NW_009647419.1, read on the forward strand.
GAATATGCAAAAAAATTATGGGCGAGTAGATAACTTAAATCAGTATGTAAAGAGAATGTTTTGATGAACCAGAACCCCTATCACACAATTCTTATTACATACATACTTGGTGTAAGCTACATTTATCCATCTGAAGCAGTTTAGTCACCTTAAGTAACTCATCAAAAACTATTCATTGGTATCATTTCACATGCCAAGTAGTTTAACAACTTGGCTTTTATTCCTGGAAGAATCACATGAAATAAATCAAAAAGAGAAGACTGACTGTTAGATCTACATAATCATAGCAATCAAATATAAAGAAAAGAGAATAATCAATATGGTAGTTAACAGAGGAATCTTCCAAACTATGTTAAATTATATTTTTATTTCCTTTTCTGAATCAAAACCAACTTACTTATCAAAACTGTATTGAGCCATTCTAGCAATGAAAGAGGCTTCTCCAACCACTTGAGCCATTCTGCCAAGAGCTTCGCCTGCTGCACATCTCAAAATAGGGTTAGGATTATCAAGGGCGCCCATTACCAGCGTCAGAGCAGATTTGCGGACTTCTTCTGGTCCTAATGTGCTTTTATTCTCAGCTAAACCCTAGATGAACAAAGTATGAAAAAGCATTCCAAATCAGGGGAGAAAGGGAAGATATATGAGCAGTTTTGCTATGTTTGAGATCTTCAATTAAAAATTACGCACTTTTACTTTTGTTTAAATTTGTGGTCATTTATCCTAAAATATTTAAAACTCAAAATCAACAATATACTCAGTCTTATGTTTGCCAGCACTCTACCTATTTCACATACAGGAAGACCTGTTGCACCATCTGCTTATCAAATGTATTACAGTGCAACCTAGTGCTACTGAACCTGAGATAGCTTTACACAAATAGTCCGGAAAAAAAAAAGAGAAGCTTTAAAAATCTAACTTCACATACAAGATGACCTGCTGCCTTAAGAAATTTGACTAGTAGAAAGAAAATCCTACAGTCTAAGACACTGTTCCACAAAGCCTTGAGGCAATGCAAGTCACTGGAACAAAGTATTTCTCAGGAATATGATTTGTGACTTGCTGTCTAGCTTCCTGACTTGATAGCATGAGGTTGGATTTCCAAGCGTAGATAGAGAACACAGAGATGTAACTGAAGTCAGTGGGACTGGACATAAGCATCTAGAATTCTATGCAATATTAGGGAGTCTTAAGAAGAAAATTTAAGATATCCAAAGTGGAAACCCTAATCCATATTTTTTTTTATTTCCATGAGCCTTATCCACACAATACTCTGACATGAGGGGCTTTTTGAATATATATGACAAAGCACTTAAATAAAATTACAGGACTGAAAGCGAAAAAAAAAAAGGTAAGTCTGTATATACTATAGAACGCTGACTACATGACCATCATCTATTCTCTGTACTGATGCACGCAAACAAGAGCTCACGCTAGTATCGGAAAAAACGTCAATTTTGGTATTTTCAAACTTTTGAATGTTTAAGTGGTAACTTTAATAATGTTGTGTTATCTAACAGCCTTTTGTATCAAGTACAAATTGATGAATCAAACTGCTGAACTTTGGCATCCATTTCAAGTTTACAAGTTTTACCTTCAAGGCACTAAGAACAGCAGTAAAGATATTAAGCTGCACAGCTTGCTGCCGAACACCTTTAGCCTGCTTGACACATTCAGCAAAGTGATCCAACATCTGTAGTCTAAAAAAAAGGAAAGAACATCATTTAAGTGATATTCTTTCAAAATACAAAGTAAAACACAGCTGGTAAAAAAATGCACATAACAAAAAGGCCTTTTAAGTTCAATCACAGACTTTATGCTTCAGGGGCTACAGAAGGTATTCAATTTAGATAGAAAGGTTAAGAGTTACTCTGAAGGTCACTCTTCTGGTTCTTTTAGCTCATCCACAAATGTTTACTATTCCTTTTGAAGAAAACATCACCAAGAGGAAGTGAGTCTTCAGATACATTTGGCTGTGTAAGTAGAAAGCTATGAGGACAAGAGCGGGAAAATGCTGCTTCTCTACTACCATTCAAAATAGTGTTACCCTCTGTATTCCTATTATTGTTCCTATTGTTTTCCCCATTTAACCTCCATTTTCCCCCCATTTAACCATGCCAGAAAGTGTTACTGGAAGGAGGAGTACTCCCTAGAAGATATCAAGAACAGGAGTATAATGAGTAATATGCATTCTTAACTACTAGGCAGTTTCCCAGCCAAATCTTTCCATAGCTAGCAACAGATATAGTAGGGCAAGCTGGCCTCAAGTCTTTGCCTGCACTTAACGGCAAAATGAGACTGACTGCTAGGAAAAAATTGTTCCCATCAGGATTGCATCAAAGGATAATTTTACTTTGAAATGCGTCTTAGAGCTGCTTTCACTCCCTGCTCAGTGACAAATTAGCTAAACTGAATGACAAAAGTAGTCCTGACAACTCATAACTCTGCAAAGGTAATGTGGAACACAAAGGAAAATAAGCTGAATTCCATTCCCTGTTTTTCATCATGCATAAAATCATTTGCTGAGTATAAATCAAATGATCTTACTCGTGGAAGACAAATGAAATTCAATGGATGCCACTGCTATGTTTTCAAGGCTGATTTGAAGTTAATCACAGTGGATATTTTTGCAGGAAATTTTGGTTGCGGAGATATTACTACTGTTAAATGCAGTAAGAGGAGATAAGAATCCAGCCTCCACCTCTGAACTCTAGTCTTCAAAACTGATAAAATGAGCAAATCACCTTATTTCTAAACTGACCGGTTGTATTCTGGAATTCTGACACACAAGGAATATTCTTATTTCAAGAAAAAAAACCCAAACCACTGAATCATAGTATTATCCAGAGAACAAGGCATTAGATTCTGAAAATGAACACTGATGTAAACTGACCTATGTTTGTAAGAGACATGAGGAAAAACCACACCAAAGAGAGCCACAGATGCATCGATGACAGATACTCCTAAAGGAAGGGGACCAGGTACAGCTTCACCAGCAGGGATGCGCAAATAAATAGAAGATGGATCATGTTCCAAAGCACCACTTCCAGATGCACTGTTTGGCTGCAGCTGCAAAATACCACATAGTATGAATACCTCTGAATACACCTTTGCACGTCAAATCTGGGGCTAGAGATAACCGAAACAATTATGCAGTAGCTTAGAACAAAAAAATAGCTTACAAACACCTGAATGCAACTGCAGTATCCACCTGCATATACACATTAGCGTTTACAGAGCCAGCTAAATCCTGGAGGGTCAAAGCAGTTAACAGCTGGATAAATGCACAAACTATCAGTCCTGGTAGTAAGAGATGGAAATTAGAGAAAAGGAGATTAATTCTGGTACTAATACTAGCTTCTGAATCACTGACTATAAAGTGACATTTAAGAAGAAAGTTTATTCATTCACTCTCTGTTTGAGCATTGAGTTACAATACAGTATATTAAATGATCAGTTTTGGCTGTAATGATTCCCCCTACACAGAAAGATTTAGAAACAGTACTAAAATTATTAACACTCCTGTCATCATAATCCAATCATCAAATCATCAAAATACTTCCTAACCATCATTCTTTCAGGGAAAACAGTTAGAGAGTCATCTATTCCCTCTTAAGAAAAATTTGTTTTCATACCTTATTAATTATTTAATCATGAAACAAAATTAGAATCTAGTAGCTCTGTATTCTTCTTAAAAGGTCAGAAAACAGACCAAGCGTTTGTTGAGTTGTCTATATCACTAAAAAAAATAAAACATGACCAAGCACAAGAGAATCCTGTGATGCACTACAGGGCTTCAGTTACCAACAGTGACACTGTTTTACAGGTTAGAGGTTTGGGTTTTGGGGTTTTTTTTTAAAAAAAAGGGGGGGGGGCAGGCAGGAGGAGCATCCCAGAAAGCTCTGTGGATTGAAGACCGCACTGGAAGTCTACTATGTCCACCACAAAAAACAAGGGAATTTTATTAAACCCTTTTTTCACTTTGACATGCTGACCTTTTCTGAGAAAACCGCTTCCCCTTGGTTCCTCACACTTAGTATCAGCCTTGGCTTTTGGATCTGCTCAAGACAGCTGCCTTCAGAGAAATCTTGCCATTATTAGATACACTGTGGCAAAAGAGGCGTTTTCAGCTCCCCCCTTCTTACCCCACAAAATTTCTGAGAAGCTGAGTTGCAATGTTTGTGATAGCACAGTTCAATAAATGCTCAGAACAGTTACTTGTCTAGGGAATACAGTCCACTGAGAAATTAAAAATCACAGCAGAATTATGAAGACAGAGACAGGTTGGTGGGTATACCCAGATGGACAAGCAATTTTTCTCCATATCATTAAATCCAGAACCATGAGGGTAAAAGGCTTGAAAAGAAGAGGCCAGCCCCTTCCTAGTCATCACAAATTAGGAAAGCAAGAAGGTGGCTATTACCACATAGATTCCTAAACTATTTAATATTAACAAATTATTCCCTATGCTACACTTCTTCTCCAAGGACCATATGAAAAATGATAACTAGATCAACATTACCAGTTGATCTGAAAAATTTTACTAAGAGACCGCCATAGCAATACTTGCTTCCTTTTTTTAAATTTTTGATTCCTGTGTTTCAAAGACTCACGTTTTTTAGAAGTGCAGCATATGCCAACAAAACTGTGTCAACACTTCCAAATGAAATGTAAGATTTCATACTATACCTATAAACCCCGCTAAATCTTGTTTGGCTATAACACCATTTGCAATACTGGTATTTTGACTGCAGTTTCATTATAAACCATGTTAAGAGGAACTTACATTTCTCCTGGTTCAAAAACATATATGAAAACAGCTGCTAGACTAGGTAGATTGAGCGGGGCGGAAGTGTTGTTTTGTTTTAAAGAAATTAGGTCAGTTCACTAACCACAATCATATAAATTGCGTAACACTACTCTTGTCTCAGCTGTAGGCAGGTTTTAACCAAAACAGTACACTGTAGATGGAAGAACTTACACCTAACAAACCTCTGAAACAAGACTAAAAACAAGGTGTGAAGCTCCAGTTTTAGGCTTCCCCCCCACACACATCACACAGACAGAGAGTACAGATAATTCGTTGTTCTTCTGTTTTTTTATTACCTGGTCTTCAATTGACTTATGATCCGTTTCCTGCAGCCAAGAGCCAAGAAGAACACTATCATCATAATGACAGAGAGACCTTAGGAGTGATGTGGTTGTATTAGCAGAGTTGTCTGTCAAAGTAAATTCTGCTACCAACTCTCGAAGCAGTGCATTAAACGATCCTAAAAGGATGGACATTAAAAAGAATCATTGCTGCTTCTTATCCGAAACATTTCAGCGAGAGCTCAGACATTACAAATCAAAGCATGTACCATTACCTCGATTTTACAGGTAGCAAACAGACAGAAAACTAAACCTGACAAGATCAGAGCTGAGAGCAAGGCTTCAAACAGAACCCCAGGCTCCCAATCCCCAAATCAATCTTCTAAACAACAGGTCAGGCCATCCCTTCCAGGATGACAATGCAGATTTTGCAAAAATTTGCTCATCCACGTGATCATGCAAGTTTTAATGATTTAAAAAAAAAAATAAACAAACACACATAAAAAAAAAATCTGACAGATCATGTGACAGTGCTAGGCAATTTAATAATAATAGCATAAATCTGTCTAATAGATCAAATCAGGTTAAAAAAGAAGACACCACTAGAAACAAAGCCTAAATCTTCATTCTCACATCTACCTTTGCAGTACACTAAGAAATTAGATTCTCTATCTTTTAAGTAACAATGACATAAAACACCTAAATTGGATTTCAGAACATGATCTCTATACGTCTCAATCCTATAAACAGGACTAACTTCTATACTGTAAGTGTTGCTCTAATATTTTGCAATATTCTACTCTGTAGTTATACTGTCAAGATGACATACAGAAGATGAGGAATATAGTACAAGACTCTTAGAGATTCCTAGTATTCTATTTTGAATCTTCTACCTGCTTCAAAGGCAAGCACCAAAAATACATCAAAACGAGTAAGTAGAATTTTTACTTTAATAAAAATTGTTTAAAAATTCATGTACCTTCATATGTCTTTGGAGGTAGTAAAGCCAATATATCGTAAAGTCTTAAACGGACCATAGCTGCACTAGCTTTGAGATGAGCTCCATGGGCTTTAATTACTGACGGAATGCTATAGAAACAAAAGAGAAAAAGAGACAGTCTGAAATATTGCAGTTACTGAAAACAGTATTTTCAGATTTCTTTTCACAAGACATGTCTCTAGCCAAGACAAGAAAACGAGCGTTCAGAGAACTACTCTGAGCAGCATTACGCAAATTTTCAATACATTTTCACAGGTAATTGTACTGAGCAAACTTTGTTTTTTCAAAAACACACACTGCTGTAAATTGGAGACATGTACCTCCTCAGAATAAACTCCTATCTTTAATCGGGGGATGGGGAGAATGGGACAGACATGGACTACACAACACCAAACCACAAAACCCAACCCAAAACTGTGTTTTTTCTTTTATGCTGTAAAACATTTGAAGTCTTTTCATTAGTACATTTCATAGGACAAGAGTTTATTGATTAACATATAGCATACCAGTATCTTAGTTTTCTCACTTGCACAAGGATAAGCAAACTACAAACTCAAAAGCTCACTGAACTGGAAATCTAAAACACAGTTAACACGAGCTACCATGGTAGGCCCTTCAGCACAGGCTATGCAATAATACACTTTTACAAAGCTAATGACCATAAACACAATGCTGATAAAGTTTTTTCAACATGGACAAGCAGTAACAGTGCAGTACTAGGTCAGAATACGAATTAAAACAAATTAGTTCTACTATTTCAGGTCCAGGAAAAGACAAAAGTGAATAAAGAGCAAAAACTGCCTACTTACTGTGACATCATTGTCATGGCACATTCTATTGGTGTCATCAATTTCCTGATCACATCCTCCGTAAGGAGCTCAGGACAGTGAGCAACAAAACTCCTCATAGCTAATAACAAAATAGTTTAAATTAAAATTTTACTGAGACAAACAAATCTAAAGCATAAGCAAGATACAGATCCTAATAGAACATCAAAAAGCAGCAATTGAAAATGTTTATTCAAAGACTGTGTGACATGTTCATAAAACTATATCCAAAACCAGGTCACACTGATGAAAATCTGACACATCTTATTCATTTTCAAAGAAAGCAGTGAAGTTACAAGAGTTCTCCCTATAATACTTGGGATCATGTTTTGGTTTACTGCACACTTGTAATCTCAAAGTTTGAAATTCTTACCGCACAGAGCTCCAGCACGGCCTTCCAGCGTTACTTGCCAGGTAAAAGAATCTCCTCTCGCTTTCTCTGCTTCCAACTCCTTCAGAGAACGTGGAAACACATTTCGCCATAGCAGCAACATCTTAGGCAAATGATACCGAACAACAGAAGGACCTACACACAAAAAAAAAAATACAGCAACAGTAGAATAAAAACTTGCATTTAATTAAGTGTGAACAATCTGCCATGAAGGCTTTTGCTGTTTAAGCTATTTTTATCTTACTTCACTTCTCTTCCTTTTCTCCCTACTTGAACAACAAAAACCAAAGGAAATTCTTTCTCATTTCTAGGTAGAAAGTGTTGCAAATAAGTACTATAGATAAGTCTGTCTGTTGGTATCAATACTAAAAATAGTAAATAGGCAATTCTGTACATTGTCACACAATATGTAACCCCTGCCAACTGTCTTCTTACTATCTTTTTAGTCTGACTTCTAATTTATTTTTGTATTACAATTTTGAAGACAAGCTCTTTAGCCTATCCTAACTTGTTCATAAAATTAGTAGTTTACTTCTCAATTACCAATTATGTAACTAGCTTAACAGCCAAGTTTAAAGACAACTTCTGAAAAAGTTTCAGAAGATCCAGTGCAAGCGCATTAAAAATATATTGGAGAAGGACAACCAAAACAGTGTTACACTGTTAGAAAAACATGACAATAAGCTGGGGAAAAAAAGGGGGACAATTTGGAGAAGCAAGATGAAACATAAAATTATGTTTGCTGAGAGATCAAAATACTGCAGAATGCATCAGAACTTTATCATATTTTCCAGTATAAAAAACTTCAAACAAAAAACCCCACTATTGCTGCAAAATTCAAGAGTATACTTATAAACTCTCAAAATATAGTTTCTGATATTTTTGTGATGGCAGATATGAACATGAGGCTGGCTTTTATAACATTTCTAATCAGTACTGCTACAGATCCAGAGGCACACAAGCAACTTGTTGGAATGCTGATTACATTTTATTTACAGTCCATTTCTTCTACACCACAGTATTAAGGAAGGAAGACTATGGGCAATTTTACCCTTTTCGTAGAATGACTAAAGGCTGGGTTTCTAAAAACAGAGCAGAATTTTCTTTTAGGTATGACACCTTCTACTGTCTTTCAGTTTACATATACACTTCTCCCCAGCATAAACAACACTGCTGAAATAAATGCACTAACACTATTTCCCTTGGTATAAATACTCTTGTGCTAGATACTGGACTGATTATATGTAGAGACCATTTGCCACACCAGATAAGCGGAAATGTTGGACAGGCATTAAAATAAAACAAAAAGCAACTATTTTTACAAACCTAAAGTCATAAGTGCTCCAAGTAAAAGCCACCCAGCTTGAGTCCGCTGCAAGGAGAGTCTGCTGTTTTGTGCAGCAGTTCGTAACAGATCCTCAGCAATACTGACCACCATCTGCACCAATAAAAAAAAGGATTTTAAAAATATAAATTAAGCCACTGCAAGCTACTGCTACACATCCACCCTACAGACTATATATAAAGATGTTCTCAAATAATTTAAATTTACCTTCTATAAAGAATGAAAGCAGATTACATTTAATGCAGATTAGTATTATGCGTATGACAATACAGACTGTAATATTCTCTTCAGCAATTATTCATTAATATGCCAAACAAGAATGTAAATTTGAAAGAGAGAGAGCGAAAAAGCTGGTAAATTTTGCAACTGAAATACTGTAAGCATACGCTCTGGCCATTGCTCTCTTGCTAGGCACAAGTTCCATTTCAGTAATGCTTTAACTTATTACCATGTCATACTTTTTGCAAAGCTATTACTTCTAAACAAAAAAGTATCTGTTAATACACCCACAGATGAAACACTCATTATCTCACCTTTCCTTTGGCATGAGGAATACCTAAGGGACACTGATGCACACCACCTAACAAAGCAGCCATTGCAAAACTGTATCCACTAACAGCTTCAGGGGAGGTCTTCAGATTGTTGAGTCTTTCCGCACATCTATCTAAAAACGGAGTCAACTGAAAAGGCAATGCCACAGCTACACACCGCAAGCACCACGCGGCAGCAAGTCGAGCAGCCATGCTGGGATGAAGAAGAACTGAAGTTACTGTCTCCAACAGACCTACAGAAAAGAGAGTTTACAGTCTTAAAGTTACGATGTGCTTTTTAATATACGTAGACAAGCAGACTGAGTCAGTACTAGACAGGGAACATGAAAGTTAAGAAAGTCACAATAAAAGTACTTGCATTTTATGGCTTTGCTTTTTTCTTTAAGGAAAGACAGAAGTGTAATTAGCATTATACTGCTCCACATCAGGTTTTACCAGCAAAGCTGGAGCTGCCAGAGCCCTATCACCGGCTTCTACTACTTGAACAACTAAGAACAGGCAGTAACCCTATATAAGGGAACAGGCACTGGACGAGATGATTCCTACAATCTGCCCATCTTTTACACAGATTGCCAATAACAGAGCAACGGTAACACTGACTTTTGGTTTTGCTTCACATTGTAGAGAAGAGCTTGCTATAGATGTCACTGACTGCTGTACTCTGCTTTTGACACAATGCTGTCTCCCCTGCACCAAGTTACCATCCTACCACACTTTCCGAACCTCCACGCCTAGCTAATCTCACTTTCTGTGAGCTCTTCAGTCCAATCCCTCTCTACACCAACACCTGCCTTCATCCAGATCTCTAACTTTGCAAACTCCTACTTCAAAGCCCACAAGCCTTATCACTTGCTTTCTCTGTAGCTAGTGAACAATTTCTGCCTGCTTACTTCATAGCAGCCAGCAGAAACAACACTGAGATACAGTGCCCTCTGTTCTTATGGGACACAGCAACCAGAAGGAATAAATATGAGCACAACCTTCCACACCCCATAGCTGCAGGAATATCAGTATGAGAAGAATGTCATATGCATCAAGACAACAATCTACATAACGAAACATATAAAGGCGCTTGCACTTCCACTGGAAAAAATATAGGCATCCACAAACTCAAAAAAACGCAACACTACAGTATAAACATAGATTCAGATGTTAAAACAAACAAGAAGAAAATCCCACACAATATCTTGTCAACTTCAACCAAATAATGAGTTTTTTACAATAGGACTATCCACAGCTTCATCTCAACAAAATACTCTTAACCTCCCCACAGAAATTTGATATCTGAAGGCAATACAGCTTTCCAGGAGCAAATATTTCAGACGTTATATAACAAAACAATGCATTTCCTATAAAACCATTATCAGAAATAAATCAATGCTAAAAATCACAACTTTACAACTTTACTCACCCTAAAATACAGCTTCAGGCAGACTTTGATCAAAATAGTTGCTTAATACTTTGTCAAACTTGAACTAAAATTAGGGTACTAAACACAATGAGCTGGACAAACGTAGCTATGTGGAATACTACAAGGAGTGCCAGCTTCATCAATTTAGTTCTTACACATTAATTTATTATTTAACTAGATTTCATAATATTTCCTATTCATTGCTCAAATGTCTCATTTAATCTACTTAAATGTATTTGCATACCAATAGAGGGTTCTTGAATAAGAGGAGATGCAGTGGCATTCAGACTCTGAACCAGACTACCCAGTTCCTGGAGGGCACACACCATTACATGCTGGCTTGCAGCTACATCAGCTGCTCCCGATTTATTTTCACTGTTAGCATCATTCACTACTGCTTCTGCAGAAAAGAAAACAAAAGCGTCTTGCTTAACTACCATTTGAATCACACCTGAACATATACAGGATAGAAAAGGACAGTTTAGTTTTGACATCAACCCTATATTAAAACAAAACCACAAGTTTGGTCATAGTGTGAACTCACAGAGCAAACACACTCTGAAGAGAAATAGTTTTACAGCTATTGGCCAAACACAATCATCCAAAGACCATGAAAAATAGATGCCCAGCAGTTACTATGGATGGCAGTGCACTGAGAGGTAGGATTAATAGTACAACACAGCAAAACCAAGTATACACGTATACAGCATGTTCATATTGTATCTATACACAGTAACTAAAAATATGAACTTGACATATATAAGTTCTGCATACAAATTTGCATGCATATATATAGAATAAAACAAAAAACCAACCCAGACTTTTAGTAAATAATTAATCACAACCTCTAATCATCTTAAGTTATCCGATTAAGTTCCTAGATCCCACTGTAGGTTCTTTCTCCTACACAATATCCCAGAAGCAGCAACTGTCACTTAAAAGAAAAGGGACTTTAGTATCAGCTTAACGTTTCCATGTCTACTACAGCACAAATTTAGAAAGGCACTCCCCTTATATGAAGGGAAACGATCATTACCAACTAAAAATCCTTCCAATTTATCATCAAATTCATCAGAAATGCTCAAAAAAATGGAACGGTTCTTCCAATCATCCAAATACATAATAGAATTTCCTGCAACCTTGACAAGGTAGCAGGAGGGGGAATTTCTGCAACTGTTTCATCTCAGCAGTTGCATTTCCAATACACTTATTTTCCTGGAAGTAATACTTATTGTAATCAGAATGCCTTTAAGATTCCATACCTACCCTACCAAAAAATAGGTATGAGAAAAACCTGCAAAAGTTTCAAAATCAATTCCATTTCCATATATTAAACATTACTTTAAACTCAAATTAGATGGCAGCAGGAAAGGAGAAGAAAGAGATGCTTAGTAAATGCGTTGTTATGCAATTCCAGTTTACTTTCTCAATCTCCAGCTCCAATTAACTCATTTCAAAAGAAACAAGTGTCAACACAGTTTTGTCAGTCCTCTTAGTGATAACGTATTTTGCAAAGGGGCCACATTTATGTTCTCTAATTCCAGCCTTCAGATTACATCTTTATTTGTCCCCTGTAAAATCCAACTGGGTATTAGTATGGATATTACTGGGGGATACACAAGGATCTATAAGAATCCTGACCTACAGGATCTTCAACACTGGTAGTAAAGAATTCTGCATGGCTTTCAATATAACCTATCCCAAGATAGATTGCGAATGCATGCTTTTTTCCCCACTTCCACACTAAGCAAATGCAATGTCAAAAGCCATCACAGGATAACAAGCCAATTTTACACAATCACTTTCCAAGTAGAACTTACATTTTGGATATCATATTTCAAACAGAAAGCAGCTGAATTATCTTTTACCATAACAACAAAATTACTCCTCACAGTAGGAGCAAGCTGAAAGATGGCTGACCCAGCATAATGACAGTAACTTCCAACTGGTCTCAAATAAAGAAAAATAGTTCTCACCCACTGCCTTCATTTGTTTACCAATGGCTTGACATACATCTTTGGCAGCTGCAATCTGTGCTTTCTCCCCAAGTAAGCTGCCCACAGTTGCTCTCAGGATAAAGGACACACATCTTCGAGAGTAAACTGCCTCCACATGGGTCTGAGTTGCACGAGGATGGGAGACCAGATCAAGTACATGTGACAAAAACGTAGCAAAGTTGCGCTCCAACCACTGACCTCCTAATGTTGTAACAAAGACAACGTAGGCCTGCAAATTCAGAAGTTACATACAAATCCAATTAAAACAGAAAAGAGACTGTATTCAGTCACTGAGGATGAAAGACTACAGTTATACTCATGCATAACACAGTACAGTAGCAATACCAGTTAGTAATAAGCAACCCTAAAGAGGCTAAGAAGGATGAATCAATCCATTAGCCAGGACTTTGCCGTTGAAGCTGTTTCCAGTGCCAAGAGTAGCTCCTATACTGCTACATATACTGGGAAGTGCAAATACTCTTTGGATGACAGCAAGAAAACCCAGTCCATTGCTTTAAATGTGTCTCTCCAAAAATATTAAGAACATAACGTCAGTAACACCAGCAACATGAACGTGTTCTAATTCACAATGAAGACCAGGCATTTTCACCAAGTTCACTTGAAAAAGCTGAGAAAAATAAAAGGGTTTCACAAAACTCCCTATGATCAAAAAATCTAGATTCTGGCAAGTTACTGCAGTATATCAAAATATATGTCACAGTAAAAATGACTGAATTTGAAGAGATGCTGCTGCCACCTTTCTCTATCAGACAATTGGAGCTTCCACATTCAACAGATTTCACCTACTCAAGACATTCATATGGAAAGAAGAGTAGTTTAACAAATCAGGGCTGCAAACTTTACCCAGCAGCTGAAAAGAGAGCCAGCACACACAAAAGGACAATAGCGTGTCCTCTCCAAAAAGAAATAAAAATTTAAATATGGAGCTGAAGTCTTTAAGATACTAAGTTTCCAAATATTTTTGCAAGTTATTCCCACGTAATATACACTGATCAAATAAGATTTCTTTAGCACATATTTTAATCTATTGTTACTGCACATCAATAATAAAAGAAAATAGCTTAGGTGAATGACACCACATGTACATCTCACAAAACAGGTGAGTCAAACTAGACTTGTAAGTTAACTTATAAACAAATAAAGAACAGAAGCCTGTATTTTTCCTACTAAAAGGGTTAGCTATGTATAAACATTACTTGATTATAACAAAAGTAAAAAAATATTACATCTTACGACAAACCTGGGTAACACCAACTCTCACTTCCCTATTGACAGATCCTCCTACTTTTAACATCTCTCCACCACTCTTTAGGAAACCAGATCCTCCTCGCAAAAATCCTGTGGCCATGAGCTCCAAGACCTCCTCCAGAGTGGCTCTCTTCACATTCTGTCGCATCACTTTTGCAAAAAGAGGAGTAATCATTTAATCCCAAAGTTCCAAACAATACAAGCAATAATCTTGAAACCAGACTTATCAATTCAAAACTGTCTTGCAAATATAAATCTAGCCAACATCTCAGATAACAGCTATTTTTCATACTTAAAAAATAAGCTGCTTTTCCCAGGTGATTTTTGATAGTTTGCTCACGTTTTCTTTGTATGACTACAACAGGGATTCTGCACTCTTGACTCGGTTTAGCTTAGAGTTTATAAAACCAAACAATTGACCTACAAGCTTCCATCTACCAGAACAACAATGTATCGTGCAATGCTGTCATGTAATATGGTACTGAAGGGGCAGTTTGTCCACTTAGAAATGGAATCCAGAAGGACTTGTACCTGTTGCTTGCTTTGGTATGAGTGCTGTAGCCATGACTGTCCCCAAAAGCTTTGACACGGCAACTCGCACACCATAGTTTGAGTTTTCCAGAGCTTTAAAGCACAGCGTTGCAACATTCTCTAGTTCAGCTGTCCACATAAACACCGCTTCATTCTGTAATTCCAGCAGACACTGTACGAAAAAAAGACTTGCTGAACACTAATGGAGACCATTCTTATCGAAGTATCAGTGTAATTGTCAGGTTTATTCAGCAAATATTTTAATATGAATATTTTAAGAGTTAATTTCCCCCCACACACGCTCTCCCATTTACCCAATAACTTAGCTGAGTAAACAGACTCATGGAATAGGTTAATACATAAATAAAAAGAGGAAAGCACAACAAAAGAGCAATGTTACCAAAAATCTCTCCCACTGAGGCTCACAGCTAATATATTCTATCTCATATTTGTTTACAAAGTGGGGAAGACAGTATTACAGTACCTCAGTTTACATGAAGTCAGTCCAATGTCTGAGTCTTCAGTGTAAACTAGTAAGTCGTGCTCAAGTAATTACCAAATTTCCTATCATAAACAACAGGTCACAGTTCAACTGCAGGTTGTTGCTGCACTCACAGCACAAGAATTTTTAGAACTGCTGAGAAACACACCCACCTTAGCCACTGCGCATCGTACAGCCATAGATCTGTCTGTCAACAGAGAACGGGCATTCTTATAAATATCACGATGACAAGAAGCTGCTGCTCCTCCAAGTCCATTTAAGACTTTCTGTAAACTCATCAGAATTTCACTGCGGCCCTGAGACTGCGCACACACACACACAAAAAAAACATTTATGCAAAACATGGACATAGTACTTCTATCAAGAACCAGGTGCATAATTCTGTATTTTCCTGGTTCTGTGCAGGAATATTTTTGGACACATTGATCATATAGTTCACCGAAGTCGTATACAACTGATACCTAGCTGGTTTTAGACAGCAGCAAGTACTTTACACAGTTTTACTAAAACTGCCTCAGTTGTCACATAAACTAAGATGAGCCAAGGCAATCCAATAAATTGGCCCTAGACAAGATGCTTCTGTCCTGCCCCACCATTTATCTACTGCAGGCTTGGGAAAAAAGAAAAAATGGTTGATATGAGAGAACAGGAAGCCCAAGTAGACAACAGCTTCCTACTAACCCTACACACAGGCAGGTACTTATAGTTGGAGGGTACCAAAAAAAAAAATTAAAAAAAAAAAAAAAATCAAACAGGTACAATGACACAGCCAAAGAAATGGCTGCCAGGACAAGATCCACACAATCAGTACTCCTTCCAACTTGTCATAGATTTAAAAAAACCAAACAAACAAACAAAAAAACACCCACCAAAAAACCCCACCACCCACACACAAAACCACAAACAGAAAACACAAGAAAACCCAAAACAAAACAAAACACCCAACCCAACAGAGCTATTTGCATCGAATCAGACCCACTGACTGCCTGGGACACATTCTCTCAATATTATGACACATTCTTGTTTTTCAGGGTACAATGTATCCTGCTCACATGCAGAGCAACATCTTTGTTGCGAAACTTAAGTATTTATTATTCATTTTTAAACAGCTGAATCTTTATTCAGGGTACATGAGCAGAAATCCTAACACAGTAGTTAGAAATGGTACATACAACCATTTTGCAATTTTAATTATCGATACCACTATGAAGGTACAACTATAATATTCATATGACAAAACTCTAAACTCTCTGCAGTAAAAATACATGCACATGTTTAACTTGATACTAACTATGTAAGGGATTTGCATTTTTCTAGGTAGAAGGCAAAGAAACCAGGCATTTTGGCAAACGCCTTTGGAGGAAGCAGGTTTCAGCTTAAACAGCATCAAGACCATACATATAAAATAATCTGAAACTTACCTCTGCGCTTTTTAGAGACTTTAAAAGATTATTCACTGTTTCTGGAAAAGAACTACCCAGCATTCTGCCCATTTTTTCATAAAATGCTCCAACACATGCCACAGCAGCCCTATAAAAAAAGACGTTAATCAGTGTACTCTTTTTCGGTATGATCTAAATGAAGACAAATAATTAAATAGAAACATACGTTTTAATCATCATTGATTAATAAAAATCTATTTATTATCCACTAGTCATACTGGCTGTTTAACATTGTCCATTTAAATCATTTTTTAATTTACAAAAGAAGTTAACAGAAAAGTTACTAGCTTCTAAAAACATAAATGTGTTTGGATGGATAATATTACAGGATCTACACACATAGTGAAAAATTCTGGAGAAGAGAATTATATACTGAAATTTCAGCAAGATTAGGGTTCTGTGTTTCAATAAACTGCCTCTTTTCCAAACACCTGCAAGATAACCCCTACCTTTTAATATATCTTGACACATTTTTGTAGATACTGAATGATGGGGTTTTTTTAACCCCACAAACTTAAAATGCATAAATTATTGCAGAACACAAGAAAATTTATAGGCACTGTAAAAATCACTAGATCCATAAACAGTTATGTACATGTCTTCCATGCCCTGCCATTAGACAGTAGGAACATTTTAACACCGTACTGCAGTTAGATACACAAATTGCTCCAGGACAGTCACAGAAGCAGCTTCTGAAAACTTGCACTTTTTCATAACAAAGGAACAAGGCTCTTTTTCAAACCTGAAACTCTTGTGTAAATGACTTTTTAGCAAAGCTATTTGTTACAAACTCATTACAGCCCACGCCTTAACGGGCATGTCTCCTCACAATCCTTCTACACAAACATCAAAAACTGAAGTTTGTAATCATATAGTAAAAAACCTTGTGGACTACCACTTGAGTTAATAGCGTAAGTTCCAGAGCATGTTATAGTACAAAACCCTCCCCACTTACACAAGTCCCTCACAGAGCAGCAACAGCTTCAAATAAAAGGAGGGCAGTTTCTGCCCAAATGGTGACTATTTCAGATTTTATTGTTAAATCCCATTGTTAAGATAATGTCTGAAGGCAAGCACAAACTGGAGTTCACTAGACATTGTGAACAGATGAAGCAGTATGTTTAGGAAAGCGCTAAAAACAGTTTCAGTGGATGCTGTTTGTGGCACTAACCAAATTCCTATCAGCAAGACTGCTCCTATACATAAAGACAAACTGTACCACACATAATGCACAGACACATCTAAGTGTACGGACTCTGTTTGAGAAACTTGTGCAATGTATCACAGTAGGGGAATATAAACAGGTGTGTTTTGAATGGAAAAAAACCCAAACCAAAACAAAACTTGAGCATTTGGTTAAAATTCTCTTGGCACAGATAATGCTCTTGTTTGACAATCTGCAGGTTCCATCTTAAATGGGGTACCTGAGCCCAATCAGCAATAATCCCACCAGTGGAATTTCTTCATTGCATTACTTCATCAACTGTTATCCTCTCCATGACATAAACTTGTGAAGAAACGTAAGATACCCCCTTGCCTAGAGGAAAGCATCTCACTTTACAATAGCAGTGTATGTGTCACCTTTGAGTCCAGCCCTCCACAATCTCAATCCTGCTCTTTTCACTGCTATATATCAAGTATGTGTAAACTTCAGCTAAGCATGCAAAATACAAGTAAACATAACATCCACACATACAGGCAGTTTCTTTGCTTAAAAATCATTCCCCTTTCCCTAATAATATTAGACATACAGTTTTGTAGGCAGGTAGGCTGCAGTATCATCTTTGCTCTTGATGATGTCATTACACTTGTCAAGCGTCTGAAAAACAGTAAACGTGTCTCCAATGCTGTAGAGAGCAGCAAGATTTTTTGCTAGTAGTTTTCGCGTAGGTGGCCCAGGGGAACTGCTGATGAGTCCTGTTAGCTGTTCTACAAGTTTCTTCTGTTTTTCCTTGACATCTGTCTGTTAATGGACCAAAAATTAATAAAAAATAAAAGTAATTTTATTCTGTGTCTTGCCTCCAACACTCAGAAAAACCTACAAGAGATTGAAGTAAATCTCATACCACTCCCACTTGTATGTAATTCAGCAAATTGCTTGTCTCACAGAGATTTGAAGTACATTCAATAGCAGAGAGATGTCAAATGCTCAGAATTAGCTGTTACCCTATTTAATTTTTACTTTTTAAAAATACTTACTAAAAATACAGTAATACCTGCCTAGAACATCTTTTAATCCTCTTTAATATCAAGAATCCCTGCTCTGTGAGGGAAGGTTTTGCCTTCCAAATACTTACAACACTGAAGAACTCAAATCAAGCCACATGTTATATAACAGAGTCATACTGACCACCTACAATTAAACACTTAAAAGCCACAAACTAATAGAGAGGCTCTGCAGGCTGAATCTGAAATCATACAGTTGTCACCTGGCCATTACCTGCCAACTTTCTCTAGACTGAAATTAATACAAATGTTTTAGAAAGAAGGGGAAAACAACATTAAATTACCTTGTTAGCAGCTACCAGCACTTTATCCAAAAATCTTAACCACTCAAAGATAAAGACCGGTCTCTTTGCTTCTGTGATTTGAGCTAACGCTTCCTCGTTCAGCAACAAACTATGAGCCAGCTCCATAACTGGTTAAATTCCAGTTTTATTGTAAATCTGTGTAGCAACTCTAAAATAAAAATAAAAATATTAGTATTCAGTATAGTACAACAGTACAAAGCTTTGAAAATCAAATTAAAATATGACGATGAAATCTATAGATTACAGTATCATTGTTCCAGCCTGCATAGACTTGTCTTAGCTAAGCAGTCTCACATAAAAACTACTTGCGTATTTACAACTGAGTACATCCATTGATGTTTCAGGGAATTGTAAAAACAGCACCTACAGGTGTTAATTGTAAAAACAGCACCTACAGGCAACTTCAGGGTGCTAACTCTTAGCCAAGAAAAATATACTGACATCCCTGTTTAAAGAGAAAAAGAAACCACATAAAAGAGATAAAGGAGTCATCTCACTATCTCCTCTTACATAAAACAGTGTAAGTATTGTACCTAATCAAGACTCTTCACCACAGTCCCAAAGCCTGGGCATGAACCTGGCCATGAACCTGGCCATCTTCTCAACATCTTCAACAGACAAGGTGAGAAGGAAATGTGCCTACCACAAGTAAGATTTTCCACCTACCACAAATTTGAGCGAAGCAGGAACAGCAATAGCATTTGGCATCACTGACCTAAGACTTCCCGGATCCCGCTGGCCTTGCTCTAAGCCCTCTGAAACCCAGCAAGCTTTATGTATGACAGGCTGGAATACAAGCAGCAGCCAAATGACTGCAAGTCTTCCCAACAGCCAAAATACTACAGATCAAACACCCGAGATCCTGCTCAAACAGTGAATGGGTGGTAGCAACAAAGCACTACCGAAAGCACACTATCCTTGTAGGCAAACACTCTGCAGACAACTTAACCTTAGCAAACCACATTTAAACAAAGTGTAACTGTTTAATGCAGAACAGCTAGAAAAAACCCAAAACTTATCTAAAAATCACAAAATAAAGCCAACCATCTTCAGCAAAAAGAAAACCAGAAAGAAAAAAAAAAAAGACAACCCCAAAACCTGAATGCAGTGATGCTGAAACTAGGATCTCGGGCAAAACAGAAAAAGCAAAGCAGCTAAGGAGTATTATGCAAGACACTTCTTTCGACAGCTGTACTGTTCCACTTATGCTCTCAAGTGCTCCAAGCTGTTTCCTCATTCGTGGTCAAACCCAACACATTCTTTATGTCAAATGAAGTGATTTAAATTAAATATTTATTTTTTTTAAAACAGTCCCCAGATTACACAGTAGTAAAGGGTGGCATATTAATATTACAACTATAGTTGGTAGTTTGGTTCTAAATTTACCTTAATGATTCGGTGCTGATGAAACTAAAGCACCACAGTGTCTGTAATACTGTTTGTTCCCTGCTCTTTGTAATCTGAATTATAGTCTTTTTCACTGCATACAAGTCCAACGACAGACCAGCAAAGGTGGAAGAGCCACATATGGAAGCACATACAGCCCCCCCCCCCCCAACACCCCCAAAGACATTTTTTTTTTTTTTTAAGTCATAAAGAAAGGATGTATTGCCTGTCAATATAGCACAGGCTCATTCCTTCAGAACACCTTTACATGAGAGCAGAGAGAAATGCAATGAATAACAGCACCATGATTCTTTGGATAGCCTCCCAGATATCTACACTGCTCATCACACCTGCACAGCACAGGAGTACTGTATGACAACACAGTTCATTACTCCTGTTCCTCTGCAGATAAAGGTTTTAGTTTTCCCCTGGCCTTTAGAGCTGTGAACTCCTTATATGCCTTCCACAC
Source organism: Charadrius vociferus (assembly GCF_000708025.1). Classification (NCBI taxonomy): domain Eukaryota; kingdom Metazoa; phylum Chordata; class Aves; order Charadriiformes; family Charadriidae; genus Charadrius; species Charadrius vociferus. The sequence continues at coordinate 2,006,844 of NW_009647419.1, forward strand.
GCTCCCTAACCTCTTCATCTAAATTTAGGAAACACAAGCTCTGAGCTACCAAATCTGCACATACATTCATCTGTGCCACTGAAGCACAAGGGATTGCACACAAGAACAATTACACAAATATTCAACTAACTGAAGACCCAGAGTCAAACATACAACTATGCAGGTAGGCAACCCAAAGCTCACCCACATTGGCCAAAATTTTGCTCCAAAATTCAGCAAAAAACACCTACCAAGTTGTACTGATCCTGGCGAGGGCTGGGTCTTACTGTGCAAGTTACAAGCAATAAATACACCGTTATCTCCCACAGGATGCAGAGCAAATGCCTATCAAAGTCAAATAGGATCCAGTAAGTTTCACCGAAGCATTACAGAGATTATAAAACGTTCAGATGTACTAGAGTTCCTTTCTATTCTCCAGCTGTTTTTCTGTACCATAAATCCACTATTCAGATCTCTATCACACACGCACTTCAGCAGAGAAAGCTGAAAAACGAGCAAGTTTAGGGGAAGTGACATCCTCCCGAAGAGCTGCCTCAGGTGAAAAGGCTTTTGTTGCCTGGGTCCTCGTACCTGCATCGGTTACGTTAATAAGCTACAGCACCTCTCCCAGTGCCCCTTGCCTGGTTCAAAGAGCCCCTCAAGAAGCAATGCCTCAAGACCGCAGCACAGCGCTCCCTAGACACTCATTCCTCAGGAAAGGGAGAATGCCAAAAACCCAGCCAGAAGAGAGCTGCCTTCCACACACACCCCACCACCATCCCCACACCCCCGCGCAGGCACCGGCCGCCGCCTCTC
>NW_009647419.1:2008311-2020088 GCF_000708025.1 Charadrius vociferus
CGTTCAGCCTCCCGGCGGCTGCCGAGCGCGGCTGACCCGAGCGGCAAGTTTACGTTGCGGGTTGTGCATTTCACGTATCCCACGGAGAAGTAAAATGCGCGGTAAAGCGGACTGACGGTGTTCGTAGGAAGGGGTCAGAACGGGGCATGCGTTCTAAACATGGAGGGCGATGAAGAGGAAGACTACATGTCCGATTTGTTTATTAAGTAAGTAGGTGGCTCTTTTTTTCCCCTCTTAAGTGATTGTAAGCATGTAAAAAAAAAAAAAAAAAGTGCTGATATTTGCTGGAATTACTAACTCTTAGACAGGATGTAAGGCCTGGTTTGCCCATGGTGAGGCGGATGAAGGAAGCTATTCAGAAAGAAGAAAAGCAAAAAGAAGCCAATGAGAAGAACAGACAGAAGAGCATAAAAGAAGAAGAAAAAGAGAGACGTGACTTGGTATTGAAAAGCGCGTTGGGCAATGAGAACAAAGGTTTTGCTTTGCTCCAGAAGATGGGCTACAAAAGCGGCCAGGCCCTTGGCAAAAGCGGTAAGCTTGTCTCTATTTGGAAGTGTGTGCCTATATACAGGTGTACCTTTATATTTTGCAGGCTGTAGGTGCTACTTCATTTGTAGACAGGGTCAATAGATGCGTCTCTGAGAGCCCTAGTGTTACTGAACTGTGAACGTGTAGTGGCAGAAGAAAAGATGAGAGCAAATTTCTAAAAGCTGAAATAAAAGTGGTACAGACTATCAAGAGATGCGAATTAAGCAGTGGTACTGCTGCTCAGTAAACGCGCTTCTGTATTTGCATGTCTACAGGAATTGCATTAAGCAAGTTTGGATGGTCTTGCAAAGCTAATAGTGTTCCAAAAAAATCAACCTCTCTTTTTGAATTTATAGTTGGATTCTGAAGAAGAAATAGTGTACACTGGCATACGCTTATAAAGCCTTAATAGATGAAGTAAAATCAGTAAAACAAAGCATCGATAAGGGCTGTGCTAGTTCCACGTCTCTAGCAGACAATTGGCAAATGAACTGGCCCAGACAGATTCTTTTTATTCTTCGTCTTTGTCAAGTTGTGAAATTCTAGAATGAAAAATGCTACAGAAAGCTATAACAAAGCTTCATCACAGGTATATAGCATACCTGAAAAAGGTATATAGCAATCCAGCAGACAAGCCAAAAAAAGAGGGAGGTCCAGTTCAGCTGTTCTGATGCACTAAACATACATTGATTGGGGATTTTTCAACTTCCAGGTAACAAAGTCACAAGAAAATGTACGTATTTTATGGCAAATGCAGCTTACCTACTTGAAAATTCTGCACAAATTATAGTTTGAGAAAGACCTGATTTCTTAAAGTTGCCTATTTTTTCCCTTTCAGGAGAAGGCATTGTTGAACCTATTCCTTTGAACATAAAAACAGGTTTGTGATACTTCCTAATGTCTTAGTTGGGTAGTAGAGCTTCTCAACTGCTTACATTCATCTTTTGAACTTACGTAGGCAGAAGTGGGCTTGGTCACGAGGAATTAAAAAAACGAAAAGCTGAAGAAAAATTGGAAAACTATAGACAAAAACTCCATATGAAAAAACAAGCAAATGAACAAGCTGCAGATCAGTTCAGGTAAAATGATGTAACTGATACTCCAAGCAATGTGTAAACAATGATTTTTTTTTTTATGCTTTAAGTTTGATTATTCTTTTAATGTGTTACTATTTTTGAATGTTTTGAATGAGAGGTAAGAGTTGAAATACAGAGTAATTGTTTCTCAGTTCTAAAGCAAAAGCAGATGAACACTGTAAGGCTAAAAGTGTGTGCTGCATCATTTATTTATGTAAATGTTCGTAATGCAAAAAATATGCATACTAACTTTCATCCAGTCATTTGCAATTTTTTTAGTTGGAGAACCATATAATCTTTTTTAATATAAAATCCATGGATAATCATGAGCAATGTTGCTACAATGGTTTTAAAAATCAGAGAAAATTTGTTTAGGTTTAGGTATTTTTATTTTCTCCTGATTTGCTTGTTATTTGTGGAGAAGGAAAGCCTAGGGAAGGCTGTATATTTTGCAGATGTGTAGTGAACCACTTTTTTCATGTCTTATGAAAGCCCGATGAAAAAACAGTGTTCAGTATAGTGTGGTTAAAAAAAACCCACTGTCTTGAAGGTGTAACTGCCAAGAAGTATATGTGTGCTCCCACAGAAACAATGTCAGAAGGACTTTTTAACTTCAACATTGTCCTGATGTGTGAGAATTAGCAAGGCTAGAATCTTAGATTTTTTTTTTTTATTTTAGAAAAGCTATTGACTATAATGCATCTCAGTGTTTGTCTACCTGCTTATTTTAGCTATCTACTTTTTCTTAACAGAATAAGATTCAAAAACAAACAAGAAGAACGTAAGATGGAAGGGGACCTCCGAAAAAGCCAGAGGGCCTGCCAGCAATTAGATATGCAAAAAGTGAGACCTATGTTTCTTTGGGTTGGAAGGAAGTCTTATAGGTTAGAGATACATGCCACAAACAAAGTAGATTCAATTCTTGGAAGTCCTCTGAAATTGAGATAACTAGCCTGAAAGCTTGATGTTTGGCAACATTTCAGTCCTCTTAAAATATTTCAAAGTTTACATTTGCACCATTAAGATATTTGAAGGTGTACATCAACCTCCTGGGAACTTACGTGAGGACCCTTCTTAATTTGCTTTATCAGAGCTCACCTGGTTTTGCTCCTGTATTCTTGTGGTTACTTTTGAGCTGTTTGCATATCTTTCGGTAGCCAATGTCAGGCTGTCCTAAATGACAGTGCTGTTTCCCTCAAGTGAGGGAGCAACATCATCAAAAAGTGGTCGATGTTGGAAGGGACTCTGGAGGTCATCTTGTCCAACCCTCCAGCTCAAGCAGGGTTGCCTAAAGCAGGTTGTCCAGGACCGTGTCCAGAGGGCTCTTGAGTATCTCCAAGGATGGGGATCACCATTGATGGAATTGGCAGATTCACCAAAGAAGCATTTGAACAAAAAACAAACCCAAAAGAAATCTTGCACCTGCAAAGAATCACATGGGTAATAGCAGTGAACTGCTATAATTTTTTGCCACTTGGATACTTTAAATGCTTTCTTTTCCCTATTAACCTGTTAGAGGTTGATACTGCCCCAGTTGTTCTGCTGAGATTGTTTGATACTCCTTGAGCTGCTTCAGATGAAGTCAGGTGAATTAGCTTAGTTCATCTTTGCTGTTTCTTCTTCCTTTAACTTTACCTGAGGTGGATTAGGAAGCACTGTGTGATCTCTTGATGAAATAACTTGGGGCAGCATATCTCTAGCTGATAAGAAAGAGTATCTGTTCTCAGCCTTGGTTTGTGATTATGTTGCTGTGTAGCTTTACACATGCTGGACATAAATGGAATAGAACTTAATGTTAGCATGCATTTGCTTGGGTTTTTTTTTTAAAAAAAGTGAAAAATCCTTATGGACCACTGTACTTAGTTTCCCACTACAGCTTTAGGAATTCTCTGTTATACTATACAGGAAAGTTTTAAAACCTAACACGTCGTCTGTTAGAAATTGGTTTTATCCAGCATCCTCCAAGAAAACCTACAAAGGCAGCTAATTTTCAATTAAATCCTTCATTATTTAAGGATATTGATGTTCCCAAGGAGACTTGGTATTGGCTAGAACCTGAGGAGGAAGACAAAAAGGATGAGGAAGACCAGGAAGATGAATGCACAAGCTCCGACTTAAATGTAAGCTCTGCAGCTAAATTAATGGCTTGATTCAGAATTAAATTTCCTTAATGTTCCTTTTAAAAAGTATGTTACATACATGTATAAAGGATGTATGTATACATGTCATTTTCCAAGCTGTAGTGAATGGCCTCTTTGCAATCACAGAGCAATGATTTTTTTATAGAGTTACATGATAAAATACAAAACATTAAACCACTGATTTATTGCTCCTCTGTTTTGAAGCTGATCTTTGGAAAAAGTAGCGTAGAAATTAAATTCTAAACATTTATTTGTCTTAGCCAAGATATACAAGATCACATAGTTGATCCAAGTTACTTGCTTTTGAGTTTTAATTTTGGATGCTTCATCTCATGTGTTAGGCTGAATTTTAGAATCACTAAGTCATTTCTGAAAATGCTTCACAGACTAGCTCGAGATGGACACTGGAAAGTCACATTTTTTACAAACTAGATTACACAGCTGTTGTTAGCCTTATGTGTTTGATTTGCAGAGATTAGGTGTGAGAAATTCCACCAAAAATATCATACACTTGGAATAAGGTAGCTAGGTAATATTTTTAGCTCTCAGTGCAGGTTTCTTAGCTGGAAAGAAGGATGAGCAAACAACAGCCATTATTATGTTTCCAGAGATCATGAATTCCTGTGCCATCTGCTATAAATTTGGGAAACTTCATGCCTTACTGAGCATTGTGTAGCTTTTCTGTAGCAAAAGGTTAAACAATCTATTTTAGCAAAGTTAGTAGCTCAAACTGTTCTATGTTACATGAACTCCAGTTCATTGCATACCTGTAAATATCTCTAGGTCTCGGAAAAGCTACATATGTTGACTGCCTATTTGAGAGAAGAACACTTCTATTGCATTTGGTGTGGAATAACATATGAAGGTGAGAGTATACTAATCTTGTAAGTGGTTTACTTTGCTTATGCAGCTAGACTCAAATATTACAATATATCCCTTATGTTTCTCTTATTGCATTCCTTTAAACTTACATAGCAAATTTTCCTTCTAGGCTGCTGGGTTTTGCACAAAGCTTTGGATGTTTTGATTATAAGCCTATTTTTAGGTGTTTACATGCACGCACACATGCACACACACACACACACACACACACAAAAAATCTTCCAACCGTACTGGCATTTATTTGAGTTGGTATTCATATTCATTTTGTTTTGAGAAAACAAAATTCAGATTTTAAAACTAGTACCATAAAAAGCTGCAAAAGCTTGCAGGTGTTTCTGAAACAGAACACTATCCAGTTTCACTGCACCAAAGAGGCTAGAATTTGTGTTCAGTGTTTTAAAACAAAGTTTGGAATAACTTGCAAACCTTCTCGAATTCTATTTAATCTGCCCTACCTGTATTCTTCAAATAATTCTAGCAACTTTTTTTTTTTTTTCTCTCCTCTGAGCTGGAATTACTCACTTTTTCTCTGCTTATGCCGTAGACTCTGAAGATTTATCTTCAAACTGCCCTGGAAACAGTGCTGCCGATCATGACTAAGGCCTTTCTGAAGGAAGGAGTCCTAGATAAGTATGTATAGTTCATAATATTTTTTAGAAGGTTCAGAGCTGTGCCATACTGAAGAAATCCACACCAATGTATGCAGAAGAATAGTTATGTTGACAGGTTAAACTCACGTTTCTGCAGCATCTTGTGGATTTTCTGCTTGATGCACAACTTAATAGGAATTTAAACTTTGCATTTATAATCAAAGTGCCATAATTGAGAAGCCGGCTAAGCCTTCCACAGTCTTTGGTTATGCCCTGCCCAACTGAAAAATATCAGCTGATAATAAAATTCGAGTTTGAGTAACAGAATAAATATTGGCTAGTTACTCTGTTGTATAATGTGTTAAACAGTTTTTTTTCATCTTTACAGACACGACTAAACATCAAACTTTTTTTTTTTTTCTTATTACCTTAGACGTGGTGGGGAAAAAAAAAAAGCTTGTGAAACATTATAGTCATGTTATTGGAACCCATATTCTGTTGTATGTAAAGGTGCATATTTTGCATAACTAAATAGTGTCAGGTCATGTTGTTGGGTTGTTTGTTTTTTTAAATATGAAAAATACATTTTAATAGACCTTTTATTTTTAGGGAACAGCAGTTGCTACTGTAAACAGTCACTAATAGAAAGGTACTGCTGAAGTATACAAATACTACGGGGGGAAAAAAAGTATCAAAAACTACTGGAACAAGCTCAATATTACCTAGCAGTAAGAAGGTAATGGTAATCTCGGCGCTTTGCGCAAGAACTGTAAAGGATATTCAGTCAAAGTTTTTCACATAGCAATTTTCATATAATAAGATTAGATTTGTGTGTGAAAGGGAAGAGGAAGTGGAACTAGTGGTATTTTGTGTCAGGATATCATTTCTCTCAGATCTTGACCACTGCAAAGAAATATTAATTAGCCCAGAATAGTGAAATGCTCTCTGTATTTGTGATTTGTGATAAGGAGGAAAAAAAAAAAAACCAACTTCAGGCTTTACAAAGGGATGTAAAATCAGATGCTTATTTAGCAACAAATACTTGCAGCAGATCAGCAATAATTTCCATAAGAATATAAAAATTACTGTGCATTCATTTATATTATTCCTTTTAACCAAGCACCCACTTTTAACCCATTTAACATTTCAGAAAAAGCATACAGTACTTTACTACACATAGTAGCTATTTTTCTGCTCAGAAATCTGTTCGCTTGCCTTTATGGACATATGTGGGCTCCACGGCAATGAATAGTTTGACAGGATACAGTTCAAAGACAAGCATCCGAAGGAGTAATGTGCCGGTCTTTTCTCCCTGCTCCCTACCACCACACACACAATTGCTCCAATCCCGGCAAGTCTGAACTCTTTGAAGTATATAACTAAAGAGTCACAGGCATACTGCTGTTACTTCTTTGGGGGCTGACAGTAAGGCCATCAGAGGTATTCAGTACACTTGACAAGGGTTAGGCATGCCTCAGTATTACAATAAGGGATTAAAACCTAGCAGTATGGGAGAGAATTTTTAAGGTGCTCTCTCAGCACAGGATTTAAAATTATTACTACCAAGGAAACTGGAGAGTTTTCCTATATTAAGAGAATCTTAGGTGTTCCTTTCAGAAAAAAAAAATCAAAACCTAAGGTTTTTAAAAGTTTAGAACAAATCTAAACTAGATTTCTGAGAAGCTGAATGCTTAACACTTAAATTCTCAAAGAGTGCTTTCTTTAAAAAGTATGTATTTTTAAATTCTAGAGCACTGAAGGTGCTAAGTCTTCAACAGGTGTGTAGAGACAATAAAGTTCACCTTAAAGAACTGAAATTCAGTGAAGAATAACCGACACCTATTCCTAGGATCTTTTCTACAAAAATTAGTCTTGGTATTAATGGGAGCATTCTAGTAATTATTAAAAACATCACTGAACAAGTCAGAAAGGTGTGAGTCAAATACCACAAGACAGCACTTCTTCCATAGAAAGCAATAGATAACCTTAACTGATAATGGATGCAGCGCATGTTAAGAGCATGCATACTGGGATTTGCCACAGGCCAGTTAGCACCACATCAACTTAATCTTCCAGGAGACAAGGACTAGGTTCCTGTACTTACTGTATAATATAGTTCAGCTCATCCACAACCTGTGTTTCCAGGTAAAAATCACAAGTGATTGCTTGCAGAAATACACTGTCCTAGTCTGCAGCTGATGGGCGTGAATGGTGGATGTGACCCTTTTGGCTGATGAGCTCTTCAACGGCAGGAAGTCGAAACACCAAGGAAGAGACATATCCTATGTTGTCTTGTTGCTTCTGACATTTATGATTCTTTCATCAGTTTCAACAGGCATCAGACTCTGGTTTTAAAAACAGTCTGAAAGCCTTTTGAAGGGGCATTTACTGTGTATGAGTTTTAAATGAGTTGTCTTTATGAACAGACTTACAAAAGTCAAGTATTTCAGATGCAGAGTATCTTCCTGAAGCATCTCTTGAAAGCATCTTTTTGATTATGGGTGCCTGCAAAAAGAAATAAAATGTCAATAAATTATTTTTTATGAGTAAGTAAAATAACTGAAATAATGTATTAAAATCCCGTACCTCTGTTGGAAATCGGTTGGTGAAGCTCTTTGGAAGTTTACCTTCTCTAACATCATTCCATACCTGAAATTCATAAAAGTGAACATTTTCAGTATGTTTTCATTGATGATATTTAGCATCTCATTTTATGACTGATATAATTTACTGAAGTAATTAGAAAAATACAAATCTACATAAAGGTAAGGCTTCAAAAAGAAAGTAACTGTAAACAGTTTGAAAGTTTTATCCATTTAGTTGTACTTTGTTTTGTTTTTATGGTCTTTTCATTAACTGCGGTCCCTTTTTAAGCTTAAAAACTTCACACTCTACAATGATGTGTGACTAAATTTCCTACTTTAGATATTATTTGCAAGCCAAGCAGGTGTACTTCCTCTCTTTTACCTTGTTCAGTACCACACACTTGTTTACTGCTGTAACATAGAAATACTATATGGAGTTCAAAGCAACTAACATATAGAGGATTTCTAATTATATGCTTTCAGAAACTGCTTCTGGGTAACAACTCTATTTTTCCACATGATGTGGCTTTCCAGGTAAACAGAGCAGTCCACATCATTCACTTTGCTGTTAATTAGTGTAATGTGTGCCTGGAGAAGATGACGGGCATATTTTTGCACGCTTAGCTATGCATCCTGAATCATTAGCTAGTCTTATGGATGTTAACCAATATCCAGTAAAACAACAGCTCCCATGAACTTCAATTTTTTTCCTACTCTTCAGCAGTAGGTTTAGGCCTGTGACCCTACCTGCTGGTGATAATCACCTAAACCGGTTACTCAACTCATAATCATCACCTTCACCTTTGCATGATGTTCTTTCAGCAGGGCTTGCCAGCACCATATAACAGAGTTTATCGTGCTCCATTAAATGGATTTTTTTTTTTAAGCTGATGGAGCAGCTGAAGACAATCCTAGGACTTTCCATTCACCTGATTTCCCCACCTGCCTACAGACACAAGATTTTTATGCTTTAAGGAAACGAGACAAAAATTGGTCTTGCCCTTTTGACTGTAAACACTGTGGGACTGTAGACACACTTGCACAGTCAGCTGTGAGCAGGAACCAGATGTCTCAGAGAATACTACAAGGTAACTAAACAGAGCCAAGTTGAACTTGTGAGTGGAAGAGACACATCGGTATGGTTTTCTCTTACTGGCAAAAGGACCAAGCTAACAGTGTTCAAGAGCTTCTGGGTCCAACCATGTACATATATCTTGAAATTATTTTAGACAAGATACTAAGCTGCTGCATCGCTGTCCTACAAATACATAGGTTTGAGCATATGAGCTGTTACACTAAGAATACTCGAAGTACCAAGAAAAAAACAAAAGACACCTTTTCAAAAAAAGCTTAAGTAACACTGGTTTTCTTTTTGAAGTAACATCTTTTTCAATTAAAACTACATATTCCAAATCACTTCTGTTTTGATTTTGGAAAACTGCAAGTGTTTGGGCTTTATAGAAACTTGGTTCTTGCTCCACTATGCAGTGAAGACGAGCATGGCAGAGACAAAACTCTCCCATTCATAATTTTTATTTTCTAAAATTAGAAACATATTCCCTTCAAATATTCAGATCAAACAAAAAGATCTATCAGAAACTTCAAGTCTTTTTTGCTAGACATTATTCTTTAGCATGCTCAGCTTTCATGTGCATGTCAGTAGGACATAAGTGAAATAAAACCAGTAATGTTTCTTTACTTCAGTTATTACATTTCAACCGAGGTGTGAGGACTTACGGGTCGTAAAGAAAAAAATGAGGGGGCAGATGCAAATAGAGACAGTACTCTAGGTGTACAGATTACTTCTAGCATGCAATACCAGCAGCAAGGCAAAAAAATGACTGAGTTTTTTTTTTTTTAATTTAAAGATTACATACCTTGCTTTTCTCATGACGACTGGCTGCTGAAAGAATTTCAAACCAGATTAATCCCAGTGCGTAAATATCTACTTCCTCTCCATATCTGTCCCCAACCTACAAAGATTAAAACAAGAACAATATAGATGTCAAATCCAAGTGGACAGGACTCCTTAAAACAAAATTTTACGTCAGTAGAAATTTCCACCCCGAGGCTACAGGACTGTCCCTATTTGATCTTATTATTAGCTGTTAACCCTTTCTGCTACAGACCTGTTAAATAGCGACTATTTTGTCACATTAAACAGACTGAAATCAAGACTTCTACAGACCTATATAGATAAGACATGCCAATATCTCTCTGTTACAAATAATGAAACAAATAGAAGGACTCCAATGCCACAGTTAACAGAGGTCCTAAATTCAAATGGAAATACACGGCTGGCACCTGGTTTTGCAAGAGCATTCCTTGCAGCAGACCCTGTAGGTTAGCACAGTGAAATAAAATCACCACACTTGCAGACAGCTTTCTCCAGAACACATTTATCCTTGTATAGAGTCATACTAGGGAACTTTCGGCAACTTGGTTTAGTACTGAGATTAGGATTGACAACATCCATGCTGAGTTTATAATGCAAAACTAGTTACAGAGACACTAATATAGCAGGATAATTACCTGTTCTGGTGCCATATATGATTCTGTTCCTCTGTTCCTAGTCAGAGTCCCATATTCCACAGAAGTCACAAGACCAAAGTCGCCTATTTTTATTTTATCTTCATGTGATATGAATATGTTCTGAGGCTATATATGAGAAAAAAAAAATCGCCATATGACCAAGGTTTATTGTCTAGCATAATCAGTCACATAAGTGCTCCCCATAAAATTTGGTAGTTGTTCACAGAAATTAGCATTAAGAGACTCATGGGGTAGGAAACAGAAAAAAGTTAAATTAATTTTTAAAAACACAAACTAAATTTAAAGTAGTACATGCCACAGTAACTGTGACCTTTTTTTTCCACCAGCTCAGTCATGCCTGTATCATGCTTTAGTGCTTTTCAAATACATTGGGCACATAACATTTCCTATCCAGAAGTACTTTTTATTATTCAGTCCTAGCCCTGGAATTTGATACACTTGGGCAAAGCATTTAGGCTCACATGGAATGCCACTGAAATCACAGTTTCTCCTGGGCACACCAGGATTATCTGTGCTAAGTCAATTGCAGAGTTAGGCCTTACTACAGGCATCCCAGTGCAGTTGTTCTGTTCAAGTTTGACCATGTCCACACACATTTAATACAGTAGCTATACCTGGCTACACTATTTGAAGACTTCGTTCACACCAGACACAAATGGGATTAATCTCAGCTTGAACCTATCCTGAAGCTTTCATTCTGGGACATGGAGATCTCAGATGGCCAAGCATCTAAGCTGACAGCAGATCAAGTGAGGAGAAAAGTTCCTAAATTCAAATGCAGACAGGCAAGTTAGCAATAGGACTTGGAAGCAGGTTACAACCAGATGCCATGGATAAGGGACTGGGGCAACAGATTTACAGGAATAGGGAATAGTAGGAGATTGAGCTGAGATGAAAATAAAGTAGGACTGAAAGAGCAAGAAAATACAAAGCCCATAGAGTGGGAAGAGCTAAGAATTAATGGGTGAGAAGGCACTTACTAGGCCTCTTTTTCCCAGGCATCTAGAGAAAATAATGAGTGTATATTTGTGGTTCGTTCCAGTATCATAGGATATATGTCCATAATACAAGATTCTACGAGTAGGCAGTGAACATGATCTGGAACTACACTATGAATGCAAAACGCAAAATATTTCAATCTTTGGCTCAAGAAGTCCATAAACTTCAGGTTACTGGAAGTCTTGAGAGGAAAGGAATATCATAGAATCATAGAATAGTTAGAGTTGGAAGGGACCTTAAAGATCATCTGATTCCAACCCGCCTGCCCTGGGCAGAGACACCTCCCACTAGACCAGGTTGCTCAAAGCCCCATCCAGCCTGGCCTTGAACACCTCCAGGGATGGGGCCTCCATGGAATATGCATCGAGGACAGCATTACTGTATCATCTCTCAGCTCTAATACTCTAGTTGTTTGGAATTAGC
>NW_009647419.1:2020121-2032295 GCF_000708025.1 Charadrius vociferus
GAAACACCACCACACCAATGACTTTCTCACAAAGCAAGTGGTTTAAGACTCTGTCAGCAACATTATAGCTGGCATATGAAGCCTTGAAGGCTTGCAACTTTGTCCTTTATAATCTTTGTATTGAGATAAAATCTTTTTATGATTGTGCACTTGTAGAGACTGAAATTCTATCCAAAAAAGTAGCATTCAAATATTTGTATGCATCCGTGATACAAGAGCAATTAAGAGTATGCTGTTATCAAACACAGTATGTATTAGGATAGATTAACTATCCCTTTACAACATGGCAGGAGCAAACTTCCTAGTCTCAACCTTTCACTTTCTTTCTTTTAATTATTTTATCAAGTAAAGTTAGTATTTATTTTTCCAATAGGCAGTCTTGTGACCCAGTTACACGTAATACACTGAAAATGTCTGTTAATTGATGACTACTGATTTTTTGAACTACTGCACATTCCGAGATGCTCCAGTTTACCTTCTGATTTTAGGATGAAGTCCAGGCAGTTGGTGAAAAAAAATTAATCACTAGCAATATCAGAAGAGGCACACTACAAGGGTACATAATAGACTAAGCAAAGACTAAAATAATGTAACGTTTTATGAAATTCCAGTAAGTACTACTTTTATCTAATATTTTTTAATTACCTATCCTACTTACCTTGAGGTCTCGATGAATTAACTTTTCAGAATGAATATATTTCACTCCTTTCAGTATTTGTAAAAATTTGTTTTGTGCCATCTTGTGATACTTTGGGTCTCGTCTATTCTTTTCAATCCAGTTATCCAATGGCCCTTGTTCACATAATTCCATTTGGATGAAAAGACAGGGAAATTTTTTTTCTGATTTCTGCCTGCAAAAGAAAATTATATACCATACTGAAATTGGCAAGATACAATTCCTCCCAAGCCATCAGTGATTCCTAGGTTCCTCTTCTTTAAAAAACCTTTTTGTTTATTATTATTTTTGGACTTCCCCACAACAAAGTCTGCAAGTCTGTTGATTTTCAAAAAGATCCTAGACCAATTGTACTAGATATAAATAAACAGAACTGCAAACCAAGGAATCCCTGCTCAGTTGCTAAATACACCTAGAATATTCCCAATGCTTTGCTTGCTTCCGTGTTCACACTGAAAGTTTTCTGAGTGCCCAAATTCTGCTCCCCTCACGTCTACAGGCATGTCCTATACAGGAAGAAATAGGACTTTTCTTGGCTCCCATCTTGCCCTCTAGAAACTGCTGCAAGTCCCTGGGAAGTACTCTGCATTCTGCTTAGCAAACACAGCATTAGCCTTCCTCACCTACCCAGAATGATCCCATGCTTTCAACCTCTGGTGCGGTGACCAACTTTGACATTAGTCTGTGAGTTAGAGTTCACTCAGTTCTGAGATCTGGAAATCTAGAGGAAATATATTCACCCATCTGACAGCCTCACACTTTCCAGAAGAGGTCCCTCACCACCAGCCATGGGATAGGCTAAGGCTGGAGATGGTCAGGGGAACGACACCATGAAGAGGAAGAAGCACCACTTTTTCCTCCTTGCACTGTGTGATCTGAGTGCCCTGAAATAAAGCCACCTGAGGCACTGAAAAAACAAGCATTAAGTGGCTTGGTGCTCTCTGTAGTCTTGAAGTCAGGGCATTAAGTGGAATCCCAGGCTGGGACCTCAGCTTTGAGGACTTTTTTTCTGTCTTTTACCCAATAACTGTTCAATATAACATGCGTAAGTGATATTGAGACTCCAACATATTAGTGGTTGGATTTTGACACAAGACTTTTTTTCTCCCATTTTATTCCTCATTTACTGAGCACACTGAGCAGATATCATGCCAACCATAATTTTGAATCCATTAATATTTCATGACTCGAGCTAAGTGTGTCAACTTATCTGAAGGGTATGACTTTACAGCTAGTGAAAAAAGCTTACCACAGAAGCTTTGAAAAATTAATAACCTAACTTAAGAGTAAAACTCTCACCACTGTCTTGCCAGAACTCTTAGAGTTGAAAGAGTACCTCTAAATGAAAGAGCATTTCATTTTGTATTTCTGATCTCAACAACCAAAACTGTTTCGGGCATCATGGTTAAAATGCTAACTTAGAGAAATAATTAAACCTATAAGAGCTACTTATTAAAAAAAGGAAACTTCTGATCAGGAATTTGGCAGCCAACTGCCAAATTTTTAGTTTCTCTTGTTAATTCTAGCCCCAAATTTTGAGTTCTGCATTTTTACACTCCTCTATAGATTCAGCAAGTTCTGTATATTAAGAAAGAGGAGAAAGATAAAATTACGTAATGTATCTTATTCATCAAGGAAAAGAAGATATAAATATACTTAATTATATACGACCTGCTGTTGAAAAGTACTGTGCCTTTTTTCCTAATGGTAAGTATGTAAGTATGTGTATGTATTTATATTTGTGTAATGATTTATAACCAATCATCAGCCTTTCTTTTTACAACACAACATTCACTACAGCAAACAAGTTTGTGAGTGCAAACTACTATCTTGTAGTTACCTTGACAATGGATCAGTTACATGGTCATACCCAGTCCAGCTACAAGAATACCGCACTATGTTTTCATGTTCAAGTCTTGCAAGTTCTTTTACTTCACGCTTTACGTTCCTATTTGAAGGGGAAAAAAAAAAACAAAACAAAACAAAAACAAATGGCATCTCCCTGTAAAAATTTAATACTAGGTTAAATAAAAGACATGACATCAAGTAGCAGTATACAGATAGTTTTACATTAATTTAGAAAAAGAACATATTATTCTCCTTCATACAATTTCAAAATTGTAGTTATAAATTCTGTGATTTTTCTTTCATCTACTCAGTTATTCAAAGTGCAAAGATGTTTTAAACATATTAGAAATGAAAGCCCCACTCAAAAAAAGAGGAAAAAAGCAGATAGTTGCAATGCATAATTACATTAGGTATCCAAACACAATGTAGCAAACACCCATGTTTTCGTCTCACTTGGTGAAGTTTGTTTACATACACAGAATTCAGTGCAAGTACTCAGGAAGAACTTTTATTAAATTTGGCCTGTGCTTCTTGTTGTAACATTGCCTAGTGAGGTATGTTCAAACCCATCAGTAGACCAGCAGTTTTTATTTGAAGAATCAGTAGAATGTTTTTAGTATAATTCTCAGGATTGCAATACAAATAAAAATAACATATATTTGTGAAGAACACAAGAATTCGAGGGGCAGTTACACAATACTAGGGACAAGTATCTCCATCAACTTGAAACTTTTCAAATAGATTACCTGAGAGAAACTAAAGATTTTCAGGTGCTGATAAAATACTCCTCTAGGTACTGGTTACAGAAAATTATTTAAAAAAAATAATTAAGATCATCATTCTCTGTTGAGATTTATAAGGGACAAATAACACAGGGTGAGAATAATGGGTGATATATAAAGCATTTTCCAATTACAAAACACCAAAAGTATAACTTTCATTTTTCTCTGTTTTCCCTGATTACAGTCGTTACGCATTTCTGATAAGTAAATTTTCCATGTGACCGGTCAAAAGTAACAGTGCTGCTTTCAATGTTCTATTAATCAGCAAGTTTTCTTCAAACACATTTCGCAATATTAATAAGCAGAGCACTAGTGTGTTCAGAGAAAGTAGAACTTAACAAATCTACTTTTTTACCATTGCATCTGAAATTATTCCAGTCCATGGAGAAATTAACAGTTGCATGCCATATGCAGCTTCACTTAGAAATTTACCAGAAAGAATGGACAATTAATAAAGCAAATTGCTTAAATGCTCCTAGGATTATTAAAGAGACAAAACAAAGCGCTAAAATCTTGATTAAGTTTGTTCTAAAATAAAATACAGAAGTAAATATACAGTACGTACTTTGTGAAACGAACTCGTTTGACTGCATAGGTTCTCTCATCAAGCTTTGCTGTTGCTTTGAAAACATTCCCATAACCACCTTCACCAATAGGCTCTATATTTTTAAAACTCTCAAGAAATCTTAAAAAAAAAAAAGAAGATGATACATAACAAGTATACTTAACATTAAATTTACAAGATATAAAAATGATCCTGACAGATCTAATACATCTGCTGAGATATTCTACATGGATCACGCAGCACCTACACAGGTCTAAATCATAGTCTTGAAGATTAAAAAAAACAACAGAAACTGACCGTTGAAAGTACATAGGGTAATTACATGCACATCTTCACACAAACGACTTTTGGTTATAAGTATTAAATACCATTGCATGGCAGTTGCTATAGTATATTTGAAATGTCCAGAAAAAAAAAAAAAAATCTCAAGTACCAATTTTCTTTGAAAGTTAGTTTTACAACAGTATTTTCCCACATTCTATTATAAATAAACAAACAAGAGAGAACACTACATACTGCAATTGCCATACAGATCTTATTTTAAAAAAACCACCTTCTTACCTTTTATTCACAGTGTATGGACTTTCATTCTCCTCACTGGTATTTGTGTCCAAATCTGGCAAACTTTCATCTGAATCTGACGTATTTTTTTCCTCTTCCTTTTTTCTTGCGTTATCAAAATTCGCTGCCAATTTTCTTTAATAAGGACAAAAGCAAAACTTACGAGCTGTTTTTCTAATATGCAACAAGAAATCTACCTCCCAATATTGGCATTTCTTTGCTAGATGCAGAAACACTAACGTGGTTTGCAATATAGTTTATGGGAGATAGCAACCTAGAAATTAACACATACCTTTTGTGTTTCAGGGCAGAACTTTCTGCATGTCTCTATATGAAAAAGAGAAAAAAACTTAACTGAGATATCCTGAATATTTTCACTTTGCTTAGTTTAAAATGTGTCTGTGAACGTATTTAGTAATTGTCTATAAATGTGTTCATACCTTACATAAACAATGTAGTAAGAATGAAGCTTAAAATTTTTCACATATGCTATGTATGACATCATCATCCTTCCCACAGAAAAATATAGCTTAGATTCATCCCCTTTCTTGGGAGTACTGTCCATTTGGTCCACAGTATATAAATTGGGTCCACAGTACAGAAGTAAATGACTAACGGTTAACAGTATGTACTGAATATTCTTAGGAAAAATGCATGTGCTTTCTAGTGATTAGCGGATACAGGAACAAACTGATGATACACTCTGTCAAGAAGCTTGCTCTATTCAGGGTCTACAATGTAATTACAAGGAAGACCATTTTCATACTATACCTGAGAAGGTAAAAGCTTTTCACATACTGCCATGTCTTTCATTTTTTCTACCAACTTCGGAGCTGAGTCTTCAAAGCATATACTGCTGTTATTGAAAAATAATAGACTAGTTTTAGGTGAAAGTAACTCAATCACAAATAAAATGACAGCCCCAAGAAAAAAAGCAGCATAAAAAATACACAGTTTTTAAAAGCAAAACCTGAAAAAGCATTAACAATCACGACTGATTTAAACCACAAACCTTTATGCTGGAAAGCTATTAAAACAATAACATTTTTCAATATACTACTCTATTTCTATGATATGATATCATGATATCTATGTATCTATATGATATATATTCTATTATATCCTTCAATTAAATAGGTTAAATACAGATGTTTATTTCAAGGCAGTGCATCTACTTCTAGCATTGTACATATCAGCTTGCTTTACAATCACACAAAGAACTTAAAAGAAGTGATAGTGGCACTACAGTCAAATAAACTGCTGGACACAAAAGGCTTGACCAAGGGTTCCCAAATCACAAATGAAACTTTATGCATGTTCATTTTCTTTCACTAAGCAAATTTTCCCTTCAGTTGAAATAAAGATTATGGAGAATTAAAAAGAAAAAAAAAAAAAAAAAAAAAAAAAAACAGAGAAGAAAGCAGGATGTGCAGCCCAGGACAGTACCGAAATTGAATTGCACTGAGTTCACAAGAGTGTCACAGTAGGAAAATGAGTGTTGAAAATGGCATGAAATAATGCTACTGAATGAGGTAGGTTATTCTGTTTACATCACAGTAAAAATGCTTCTGAAAGAACTACTCATGGCAAAATATAAATATATCAGAATGCTCTAAAATTATTATAAGCTAACCTGTAAGGACTCACATAAAATTGCACAAGTACAATAAATTTTGCTCTGAAGTCTAAGAAATAAAGGCTCAAATTAAATGGCTTTATACTGCAATAAAGATACTATGACAGATTTTATTTAGAACTAGATCACATGACCCTCTAAGATTAGTAAATACATTTTGTTATCACATTATCAGTGAACCTAACTTACTGCGAGTCAGACTGAGTTGGCACTCGAGAGGAATTACTATGTTCGCTAAATGTAGAATTGCCATTAGATTTTTCACTTTCCATCTGAAAAAAACACAAATAAACAAGAATGGTTAACAAAATCACGTAAAAAATCCCTAGCGCAAAAAGATGCTGTTCAAAGAGAGGGGAGGGAAGACTACAAGGTCCCAAATGGAAGCTGTTAACTCCACTTAACATGCAAAACCCTGCAGAAGAAAGGCATCTGCCTAACGTCTACCCAGAGGGGTGAAACACAGGGCCCTGAAACAGGGAGCATTTTCCCACTCGTACTGAGAGTATATAGACACAGTTGCAGAAGTAGACTCTGGGATCTATTAAGAATCAGGATAAGAGCAACAGTTATTAAAAGCAAATGTTTTCATTGTTTTCTGCATATGCAATGTTCTGTGTGGAAAACAAGATTCATGTAGGCTTTGGTATATGCAATCAGCAGAACTGGAAATATGAGTCTGTACAAAAAGACATTCAATCACTTCAGTGTGAATACCCTGCAAAACCTGGATTACTAAATCGAGGTCAACTAAAAAAATGAATCCTAAATACTTGGTAGAGGTTATTCTCCTTCCCCCCCCTCCCTATCATGTCATAAGAGCATAAATGTAACATTAAAAGCAACGCCTACAATTCTTACAGACCATAACCCGATAAAAAGTAAAAAAACTTGAGGGTTTGTTTCAGTGATAGCCAACAAACAAAACCCATTTTTTGGAATTCAGGAGTACTGGGCCTTTACTACTTTTTGCTAGTTATATTTTATTTGTTACACAGACATTGCTGGGAATTAATAAAAATTAAAACCAAACCAACCCACCCTAAATTTAGAATAATTGCTGCAGAGGTTCTGCTTGAGGTAGTAAATTTCAGACTTTGATGAAAATGCAAAGACCCATGACCTTGCAACACAGGAAAATATTAAGGAAGGATCCTAGAGCTATAAAAGGCTATTAATTACATATGATGTCTATAATTTTTTGCACGTATGGCAATACGATCGCCAACATGAAGACAACAGCTCTGCTCTCCAGAGGATGGTGTTAGCAATGTCTTCACTAGACTTGTCCTTGGAACACTACAGAAAGTAAGTCCTGTTGATTCTCCCTCCTGCTTTTGCCTTTCTCACATTTCACAATAGATTTCTGATCCAACAGTAGGCAGTAAGAGATTTATGTTCATAGCCAGTCAGCTCAACAACACTTCACACAGGAGACAACCAATATATTAGAGTAGTCAGGATCCAGAAATTTTTAATATACGTGCATCCTTGAATGACAACGTATCAGACCATACTCTGAAATGCACAGATATATCAACTATGAGGTTTTTTTAATCCAGCAATTGAATATAGAAACACAGCATAAATTTTACCAGCAGAATCCTGTAGGCCAATCAACCCACCAAAATATGTGGGGGGATTGTTTCCCCCTTAAGTGGAATCCATGGAATATGCTTTTAAATACAATGAGGAAATCTGTTCATAAAGACACAAGAATTAAACTTCCATCTTAAGGCTAAATATAGCACATACCATTAGAGCACCTTCGTTACTTAGCTTCTCAAATGCTTGTTTTGCAGCAGCTTGTTTTGCAGCAGCTGCAGAAGCTCCAGTGCCAATTCCATACAAAACACCACTAATTGTACAGCTACAAGAAAATCTGTAAAATGCAACCATGAATAAAGTCTTAGATCCGGTATGACAAGTCTTAATTTAATGATTTTAAACACTACAGTCATTTGACATTATAGAATGGAAATATGAGATATACATCTTCAGGACAGTATCTCCAATATACATTTAATCTAATTAATAATGGTAGATAACTAATTTGACATGCTTTCAAAATAACCAATTTTCAGAGAGTCAATATTTAGCACTTTTTAAGGTTGAACTCCTCAAAGCATCATATCATATGCACCCACAAGCACAAATTAGCTGTAGTTTAGTTTTTGAAGTGGCTGATTTTGCAGGAGGAGTTTTCCAGCAGATGTTGTCAAGAGAGTTAAAATATGTAGATACTCTTTATTATCCCTCAGATGTCATTAACTGGAGCATTTCTACAACTCACTGACTGCAATACATACAGAAGGGGACACAATCAGGCTTTCTTTGACACTTGGTTACTAGGGGTCTCCAAAATACATGCCTACATGGTCTACAAAGGTGCCAGAACTACAACCAAAATAACTGACAATTTGTCAACACTACCATTTTATTGTCATGCCATTTCTTCTCCCAGCTAAACAAACTCAGTCCTCTTAGCCTCTCCTCCTATGCCGTATCCTCCAACCCCTTAACGACCTTAATGGCGCTCTACTGGATTCTCTCCAGACTACCTCCAAATTTTTATTGTATTTCTAAAGATTCGTCTAACACTACTGAGGGTAACTAACGGTACTGTTAGTAAACACAAAGAAGTATTAAAAACAAGTATGAAGACAAAACGTATCTTACATGGGAGCATGGGCGGCTCCAGTACAGTTTCTGTTAGGATAATCAACTTTATGCGAGGTTCTTTGTGAATATATATTTAGTTGGCTGACATAGTCAGTGGTTGATACAGGTGATAAGGTCACTGGAGTTGTCATTAATTCAGCAGTTTGCATAGTTGAAGGACTCTGTGGCTACAAACCAAACAAAATAGATAACTTAAAAACCTGAACTTAATAAATAGATTAAAATAAACAGTGCACACAATCTAATACAGCTGCAAGGTTTGTCAGCTTTTCAAAATATTGTTAAGAAATCCCAAGTTTGCATTAGTGGAGTCCCTTGTGGCAAAGGGCAGCCATCCCAACCCAGTATTCTTACATTTTGAATTTCCAAAGGAATGTAAATCCAGTTTTCTGAGTATTGCACCAATGTCTTTAACAAGCTATCACCATGTCTCCTCCCACCTCTTTTAAGAAACGACAGGGAGGGAGCTCATTAAAAAAAAAAAAAAAAAAAAAAGCAAATGCTGCCTTCTGAATTTTCTCACACCTGGACCAGAGCCAAGAAAACGGATGGCAGCAGGATGCTGCTGATGTTGCCATTAGTAAGGGCTGCAAATGCTCCTGTGCATGTACAAGAGGGGGAAGCAGGACTGTTCAGCTCTCTCGTGATTAGGCAGCATTGATAATATATTAGCAAACATGCAGCAATTGTGTTAAAGTAATGATGGTGACACAGGAAAAAGCATATGGAAACAGGGAAGGAAAGGTTTCGCCCAAAAGATGCTAAGAAGTATTCAGAGTCAAAAAGAAAAATAAGAATGGCTACCACAAAACATGCAGCAGAAAATAAAGGAGCAAAATTCAAACCTAAACTAAATCAAGGAGGAATAAAGAGTATGCAGTCTGCTATACCATAAAGAATATAATTACAAGGAAACAAAAGTGAATCAGATCAGGTGAAAGTAAGCAATTTTATGAGCAGAGTGGCAACAGACACACTGAATAATGCCCGGCAATTGTTTTGAAGACATCAGATTACTAGTTGTCAAGATGAAAAAGGAACACTGTCCACTCTGGATATACCAAGGCAGCCTAACAAAGGCAAATACAGCAAAGGAGGAAACACTCTCAATATTACACACCAAACTTGTAGCAGAACAATAAGGAAAATTGCTCAGTGGTAAAAAGTAGAAAAGTACTAAATAAGTCAGAAAAAAGACAACTTAAATAAATATTTAGAAGCTCTTCCAAATTAAAGAAAGCAATGATATTTTATTGACTACTTTTAAAGATTCATCTTCAATGTTTACTAGCAAAAAAAAAAAACCCCAACAACCTACAGTTTACTCACCAGGTTCTTAATAATTTCCCAGGTTTGCTTTGCTGCTGCTGCTTTTGCTTCCTTTTTATTTTTACCAGTGCCTGTACCATATTCTACGTCGCCTATTTTAACCACAACTGTGAACCTGCAATGAAGGAAACTTTTCTATAACATTGTTACATTTTGTCTCATATATACTTAATAACCTTTTCAGATGCAACTTTATTTTTATTATCCAGTATTATTTAAATTTTTAAAAGCAAAAGAATGCATGAGGTCAACATTGTTACAGGCAAGGTTGTAAAAGCCCTAACACCAGGACACATCTCAGCACTGCAAAACTATATGGAGAGGAAAGATTAGCTAATTTTGATTTCACAGATCCAGGCATGACATTACACTCACCTTTGATATACTGCTACATATGCTATTTAGTAAATGCAAAAAAAACAGGTCTGGTGCTTCATCAGACATGAATTTAAAGGCAGGCCAAAAAAAAAAAAAAAAAAAAAACCGCGAAAAAAGCAGCCCTGCCCTTCCCCACTCAACCACTGATCCCTTCCCCCTCTGTTGCACAGCTTGTGCCCACGCTGCTTCCCATACTCAACTCCGTGAGTCAGAACAGCGAGCTGATGGAGCTCAGGGCTGACTGTACTGAGTCTGGCTGGGATGGACTCAACTTTCTTCATAGCAACTGGTATGATGTGGACTTGGGACTAAAATATAACACAGCAATGTTTTACCTATTGCTGAGCAGTGTTTGCGCAGCGTCAAAACCTTTTCTTCTTTTTCCCCACACTGACCCCCCAGCAAGCAGGCTGGGGTGTGTGAGAAGTTGGGAAGGGACACAACCAGGGCAGCTGGCCAGAGGGATATTCCATGCCATATGGCATCACGTTCAGCAATAAAAGTTGGGGGAAGAAGGAAGAAGAGGGCACACTTGGGGTTATAAAGTTTGTCTTCCCAAGTAACCATTACACATGACGAAGCCCTGCTTTCCTGGAAATGGGTAAACATCTGCCTGCCAATGGGAAGTAGCAAGCAAATTCCTTATTTTGCTTTGGTTGCACATACACCTTTGCTTCGCTTATTAAACTTTCCTTATCTCAATCCACAAGTTTTTCTCCCTTTCACCCTTCTCATTCTCTCCCCTGTCCCACTGGGGTGAGTGAGTGGCTGGCTGGGGGTCAAGCCACCACAGTGACCTAATAACGAATGGCTGGTTTTCAGCCAAATCAGTTCTTACCTGGACCTGACTGGTCCTGCACAAAAGTCAACAGCGCAGAAAATAACAACTAGATTTCTGCTTTTGGCAGCAGCACAGACTTGCATCAAGTTAAAGTGACCGTTACTATAACCTAGGGGTACATCTGTACTTCAGATTGCAGCAGAGCATATAGATACATAAGCTCCCAATCAAAAAGATAGATTCACACAAAGAAACAGTCTAGGTATAACACCATGAGTTTCTCTGTGGGACAATTTGTCTCAAATAGTGGAATGACTTCAGGAATTCACTTTTTTTCATTATTGCAACTTCAGTCTCCACTTCCTTTTAATGACACATTTGGGTGGAAAATAATGCTGATGCAGAACAGCGCTTGCAGTCATTGTGTAAGCAAAGCTTAACGAGAGATCTTAAGGAGGTAAACAGTAGGACAAGGCACACCACAGTGTGCCACATACTCTCCACATAGGTAACAGCATACCCAAAAAAGCATGAAAGAAAGATCTTTCTTTGGGAAAGGCTTTGTTACCCAACCCATATCTAAGCGCCGAATACTGCACACATTCAGCTATGGCTTTGTATCCAAAATTCACCATTTTATTTAAGCATCCTGAGGAAAACTGCAGTCTGAGTCTTAATGAACCATAAGTTAATTATCTGAGCTGAGAATTATCTGAATGTTACATGAGTTGGTCCCAAATGTACAGTTACACTTATCCACCATGGACCTCAAGTTAACAAGCACTGCCCAAAATTGACGGGTTTAGGCAGGACTGGTCTGACATTGCAGTGGAAGAAGCTACATCACTAAAACCAGGACAGGAGGGGAGGAGATGACAGGAGATGTCTCTGCATCATACCTCAGACAACTGTAGGAGGGCTTGTAGTGGGGCTATG
>NW_009647419.1:2033410-2035850 GCF_000708025.1 Charadrius vociferus
GAGCCAGCAGTGTGCCCAGGTGGCCAAGAAAGCCAACGGCATCCTAGCCTGTATCAGGAATAGTGTGGTGAGCAGGACTAGGGAAGTGATCATCCCCCTGTACTCGGCACTGGTGAGGCCCCACCTCAAGTACTGTGTTCAGTTTTGGGCCCCTCATTACAAGAAGGACATTGAGGTGCTGAAGCGTGTCCAGAGAAGGGCTACAAAGCTGGTGAGGGGTCTGGAGGACAAGCCCTATGAGGAACGACTGAGGGAACTGGGCTTGTTTAGCCCGGAGAAGAGGAGGCTGAGGGGAGACCTCATCACCCTCTACAACTACCTGAAAGGAGGTTGTAAAGAGGTGGGGGCTGACTTCTTCTCCCTGGTGAAAAGTGATAGGACAAGAGGAAATGGATTCAAGTTATGTCAGGGGAGGTTTAGATTGGATATTAGGAAACATTTTTTCACTGAAAGAGTCATTAGACATTGGAATAGGCTGCCCAGGGAGATGGTGGATTCGCCATCCCTGGAGGTGTTTTAAAAAAGGGTAGATGTGGTGCTTAGGGATACGGTTTAGAGGTGGTTTTGTCAGGGTACGTTAATGGTTGAACTTGATGATCTTAAAGCTCCCTTACATCCTTAGCGATTCTATGATTCTATGACTTACGAGATGGGACACAGCACAGAAACATTAGGAAGCCAGCTCAGGACCAGCAGTGGCCGATGCATGCTGTTAGCAGGCAGAGCAGTGGGAAAGAGCACCACAAAGGCACCAAAGGAGATTTACAATACTCATTGCTGTAGCCAGACACGGTACTGGTACACTGTACTGCTTGGAACAGCCCTAGTTATCCAGGACTTTCCTAGATACCGTTGTCACACCTCACATTGCTTACAGATACAGGAGAATGGGTTGAATTATATTTTTGAATGCAGCAGAGCACACAGAAAAAAAATGAAAAAGTGCAATGAATAAGATACATGACTAAATTTGAAATGTGTGTAAACTCTATTAAACCCATGCCATTTGTGCTGGGACTATGGTCAGGCCTAACAATAAGTAAGTACAGAGAGTACTGGCTGACAACACGGAAGACTGTAGCTTAAAACAAACATACCGATTATTAGCATGAGGCTTGTCTTCACACAAACTAGCAAAAATAAAAAGAAAAAAATCACACAAGGAAACTTGAGTATCTGTGGTCTCCAGAAAGGGAAAAAAATAGCAAAACACCATATTTGTGTTGAAAAATAAAACATATTCCATCACTTGTAATCGTCTTTAAAAGTAAAAGCAAAACAGCTTAAGCAAAAGACCCTTCTCTTTTAACAGATGTTCAAAAATTAACTACACGCAAAACCTGTTGATACCAAATCAATTAATATATACCCAACCTTTATAGTTAGATACTAACACCATAAATCACAAATAATTTCCACACTTTCTAAAACTAAATAACAATCAAAGCACTTAAGTTAGCATAGATCATAAATGGAAACACGTGCTGCAACCCACCTCACCTCCTGAGAAAGTTCATGCCAGATGCGTAACATACAATATGGTTACCAGTAACGTGTATTGCTGTTGCTTTCAAAAAAAGTGTCATGAACTCTGAAATAGATTTTCTCCTCAAACTCCGTCACATCCTCCCCATCTACCTGCCACTCAGTTTATGGTTTCAACAAGCTCTCCTGCCACATACACACTTTCAGCAAATTAACTTTTAGGACTGCAAGCTTTACCTAGTCCGTTCATGGCATTTTGAAGAGTCCTGATGTATATTGACATGCATAGTGAACTTACTCAGGATCATGAGATGGGCCGGTCATCCTGACGTCAGCATAATGCAGCGTAAGTTTATTCTTTTGACAGTAATGGTTGATCCTCTCCATACACTCACGTTCCATTTTGACACAATCTCAAAAAGGTTCTGAAAAGCAATATTCAAAGATATGTCTGTGCCTCCAGGCACAGTATAGAGACAACCCCTAATCCTGGCAGGCCACTGCTGTGATACCAAATAGAAAACTGGTGCCAATACTATAAAGTTCACAGAAAACTAACTCTAATTTGTAATTCGAGTGGTTGATCTTCAACCGTTTTTGAAGACTCATTGCTTGGTATAACAGATTTAGAAAGCAGAGCATAGAATTTAGTAAAGACAGAAGATTTCTTAGCAGATTTCTTGGCAGGAAAAGGCTGAATCATTCACCCAATTCTGTGGAAAAAAAGAAAAAAAAAAAGAAAAAAAAAAAGAAAAACCAGCAACGTTTCTCCAGGCAGAATTATAATCGATTCCTTCAAAGGGGAACCAAGAGGGATGTTAACATATCGTTTCGAAGCGCAATGACTGTCACACTCAGCGTCACATACCGAAGACGAACGCGGGCTTCCGGCAGGCCGAGCACCGCTAGAGCCGGGTGCGGGCAGACTGCCTCGGCGGCACAGGTTGGCTCCCCT
>NW_009647419.1:2035994-2038944 GCF_000708025.1 Charadrius vociferus
GAGACTGTGGGGAACCGCGCTCCGCCCCACCACCCGTGGTCCGGGCCCCGCCAGCTCAGCTGTGCCCCACGCCGCTTGGCTTACGGGGGATGCGGGCTGCGGGGCACGCCAGGCGCGCATCAAAGGCGTTTCGCGCCGTAGCAGTACTGCCCCACCGGCGCTGCCCCGCACTAGCTGTTAGCCGTTTCTGTTACGGATGCTTCAAGATATAGCAACCACATACTATAGCTCATCTACATGGACAGCCGAGAGTGGCGATGCACCCAGCTCTTCTCAAATAAATCCAAATTTTTTTTTTTTTTCAGTAGCCCTTTTCACTCTCTGACTTGCCGGCCAACACTCATACCCCTTACAAAGTGTGGCAGTTAACTACAGCTCCAAATGTTCTCAGTGTTCGTATCAGTATCCCACTTTTCCGCCATACTGCAATGGTCTCATCCTCAGCAGTTTCCCAAAGAAATCAATTTCAAACCATAGTTAGGGCACGTAACAAAAAGTATTTCCTCTTATACGTTTGGAATTTTCAACTCAGTTGCTATCCTTTTGGTTAGATATTATTTTATTGCATCAAATTGTTTTATTGCATCAAATGGTTTTATCGCATCCCATTTTACTGCAATCTCTCTCTCTAAGATTTTCCTCAGCCCTTAAACACCTTCTCTACCCTTCTGATCCTACATCTGTGGGAATTGTTTAATGAGGTGATCAGTAAGCACAAGTCATTCCAAATAAAGTTTTACCGCTAACGTAAATTACAAAAAAAAACCCATTTCAACATACTTTTTTACGCCATGCTTCATCATGTTCCTCCTGTATTGATAAGAGCTGATTTTACAAAGGCGGTCTTCCACTTTTCACAGATCATGCCAAAGCGCACATACTGAATTTAGAAGAGCTAAAAAGAAAAAAAAATAAAAATTGTAACTTAGGTGTTTTTCATTCCAGCCTGGATTGTCTACATTTATCAGAGCTGAATGTTGTTTGTCAATCCACTCCACCTGCTCAGATCTCTTTAAACTTCTCACAGTCCTATTTTGGTCTCCACCAACAAATAACTTTCTCTCTTTTTTTTATGTAAATGTACCTTTTCTGAAAGGTATGCATTTCATAGGATCCACTGGAATGCAGGGCTGTCTGAAATACATGCCATCTTCTTAAGCAGAGAGAATCATGGAAATTTGGCTATTTTTAATCACTCTTCTGTGTAAACTCTGGAAAAACAGTAATTCAGTAGAGGCACACGAAATCCATATGCCCAACACTTTTTCTGTTTTATCAAATCAAAGTCGCACATTTTATTACAAGTCAACTAGAGCAATTTTATTAAAACTCCTCCTGTTCCTGTAACTACAGGATCCTTAGCCATGTCTATTTCCTCTCAGAATCCCTCCCTCTCCTGAAATGCCAGCCTTCTGTAGTTTTACTTGCAATACACCAAGCTCTTTGGCAGGATTTTTTTGGCCTTATGTGTGAGCCAATGTCTTTTATGAGACAATGATTGCTATCAAAGGTGCAGTTTTCAGAACTGAAACTGGCCTGGAGTGAACTCCAGTTTCTCTGGTAAGATACAAAGTTTGCTCCAGCTTTGTGTACTGTGTTTAATTATTAATGTCTAATTGACACAGCAGTATTAACAGAAATCACCAAGATTCACTTGCTGGCTGATAAAAAAAAAGGATACTTTGTTTATCGAAACATGTTGTCAAAGACCAACAGGAATATTACTTGATGAATCAAGCCTGCTGTTAAATTTCATGATCACAGTCAGAAGGCTGGAACATCTCTCCTATGAGGACAGGCTGAGAGAGTTGAGGTTGTTCAGTCTGGAGAAGAGAAGGCTCTGGGGTGACCTTCTAGCGGCCTCCTAGTGCCTAAAAGGGACCTACAGGAAAGCTGGGGAGAGACCTTTTACAAGGGCATGTAGTGACAGGATGAGGGGGAATGGCTTCAAACTGGAAGGCGGCAGATTTAGATTATGTATCAGGAAGAAATTTTTCACTATGAGGGTGGTGAGGCACTGGAACAGGTTGCCCAGAGAGGTGGTAGATGCCCCATCCCTGGAAATATTCAAGGCCAGGGTGGATGTGGCTTTGAGCAACCTGGTCTAGTGGAAGGTGTTCCTGCCCATGGCAGTGGGTTGGAACTAGATTATCTTTAAGGTGTCATCCAACCCAAACCATTCTATGATTCACCCTGGGGAAAATTATCTACTCTGAAACCACAGTTGGTACATACAACTGTAAAACTTGTTCTATCATGCTTTTTGGGCCTTCATCCAAATGCCTTTCTGATTCATTTGCTCTAGAAAATATTGACCTTTGAAATCTCAAATATTTTAGTATCACATCAGTTCCCCATATACTGAAGTGTTTCTAGTGGAGTCACTGGCTTTGCCTTTATCACAAACAAATCATCCTGGTGCTGTGGCATTGCGGCTTGCTTTGCCCCCAGGTGACTGCAGGAGGAGGCGCTCCAGAAGGCAACAGCAGAGCTGGAAAAGGCGCTCCTGCGCCTGCATGTCAAATTGAACCGCATCTCTTGCGTGCGTGTCCTCCTCCGTGCAGATCCTTTTTCACCATCGCCTGTTCAATGAATGGTCCGGAGCACAAACCTACGGGCTTCGGCACCTTTGGGCGCCAGGCAGCGACACCGTGAAGAGAACTTCCCGCGGGAAGTTTCCTAAAGGCGGTAACAGGCTTCGCCAGCCCCGGCAGCCGCCAACACCACAGCGGCAAGGCAGCGAGCCCCAGCCAGGCGGGCGGAGGGAAAGCTGCGGGGGCCGCCCCGCAGCCGTTCCCCGGTGGAAACGCCGCGGGGGAAAAACCCTTTCACGGTGAAGTTGTCCCCTGGCGGCATTCTAACAAGTATTTCCCCAATCAGCCGCCGTCTCTCGGATACCTCACCCCGGAAAGCGCTCCTGCACAGCGAGAGCAACCCCACCCCACGGCCG
>NW_009647419.1:2039607-2053179 GCF_000708025.1 Charadrius vociferus
GCGCGCGGCGCCGTGCTGCGCGCGCGCTGACGGGGGGGTGCCTGTCGCCCGTTCGCACAGGTGATAAAGGCCCTGCAGGCAAAGCACCACTACAGTGAGGGGGAAGCCCGCCTCGTTTGCGATAAGGTCCAGGCCAAGCTTCTCAAGGAGTGTCACGATCCCGCCAAGATGTGCATCACCGACCTGCGGATCTCCCACTGGGAGGAGGCCATCCAGGAGACCACCGGCGGGGAGGCCAACCGAAACCTGGCGGCCGAGTGCTATTTCCTGTGGAAAACCACCCGCCTGCAGAACCTCACCCTGGCCGAGGACACGCGGGACATGCTGACCGAGCTGCGGAAAGGCCTCCGCCTGCTCCTCCTCACCAACGGCGACAAGCAGACGCAGAGGGAGAAGATCGAGGCCTGCGCCTGCCAGCCCTACTTCGATGCCATCGTTGTGGGAGGGGAGCAGAAGGAAGAGAAACCGGCGCCATCCATATTCCATTACTGTTGCGATCTCCTGGGGGTGCAGCCCGCGGAGTGTGTTATGGTTGGGGACTCTCTAGATACAGATATTCAAGGAGGCCTGAATGCTGGCTTGAAAGCAACTGTCTGGTTAAACAAAGCGATGGCTACCCCAGTAGATACCTCCCCAGTACCTCATTATATCATTTCTTCTGTTCTGGATCTTCCAGCGGTTTTACAGAAGATGGAGCACAAAATTAATTCTAATTTAGGAACTGACCACATGGCTAGTAGTAATGAAGCACACTGATGGTTCCAGCATACGATCAGAGACGTGCTGAGCTGTTAGGTGACTCGTGCGCTTTTAAAATATTTGACCCTAGGATTTTGAACTCCTGTATGGTACACTTTCTTAAACAGTACATGGATGAGTAAGAGCACAGTCGTCAGTGAAAACAGCATAGAAACAAAGAATTAGATTAATTTAAAAGATGCAAGTGCAGTAAATTTAAAAAAACTGCCTCTGTCTGGAAGTTATTTTGACAGACTGTGGCTAAAGTCTGTCTGTCTCTGACCTAAGTTGCCAGTCTCTTGTTTTTATAGCAGAAAAGACAATTTGAATGTTTTGATCTTTCACATGCTTTGCTGACTTGTAAGCTTAGCAGAAGCTTCAGTTCAAACCTTGTTTGCGGTGTGTAAAAGAAGCTGAGAAAGAGAGTGTGGTACAATCTGGTAAATCTTCAAAATTAGTCTGCAGTTTATCTCAGGAACTGGAGTGAATTTTGCTATTTCTAAAACCAGAATTTAGTATGTATCAGAGCATTAGAAAATGCTCTACCTTTGATCTTTTTTTAAGTTTTCAAGTTTTGGAATTTTTTGCAGACTTTGCAGTGACTTTTCTTTCATGGAATCTGTACCTCTTGCGGAAAGTACTTAAATGTACATTAAAAACTTGCATTTGTGTAGGGGACCATTTATCAGAGGGACTTGATGGATAAATTTTTACTTTATATTATCTTGGTGCTTATGCAGATATGCAGAATATCTGTAATTCAGATTATGATTTTTGTTGGAATGTAGTTGATAAAACAGGGTTATTTTCAATGGTCTTCTTACTGTACTGTCAAACTCTTTAAAAGCTAATTTTATTGTTCTGTCTGATTTTATTAGCGAATTTTGATCAGACTTTTGTTCTTGGTCTTGCTCAGGTGTATGACTACGCAGATTCAGCTGCACGATCAGTGCTTTTTTTGACTGTTTTAATGGCACTGCTACACAATCCCTCCTTACTCCAGTTTCTACATGTCCTTCATGTGACTTACTCTGGAGAAAATATGAGCTAGTTGTTTGTAAACGGCTTTCATGACTCTCTTCCAGGAAATTGGAAAATTATGTCATATGTATTACAGTACTGTGTACAACTTTATAAAGTGTATGTGCTGTTTTCACTTACATGCAGGAGATGACTCTCTTAAAACACTGACTTCTCTTTCCCAGATCATTATCTTAATAATTTATTTTTTCTGTAATTCATATTCTTACTATATAATGTGAAAGTATTCACATACTAAATGGAAGTGTAAACACTTGCTGGAAAGCCTGTGTTTTCCAAAGCCTACTTGCTTTATATACTTTGGGTTGAATATATGACCATACCTGAGCAATCACATTTTAGACTAAATCTATGACAAATCTTTTGAGAACAGGGATATTGAGGTGCTGGCAGAGGATTGTCTGCCACGTGGGCAACAATAACACAGAAGCAAAAAGCAGAGATACCTACCAGGACACGGGTGTGTAGAAGGAATCCTATATACAACAAAGTTTCCTTTGTTTAACTTGACATGAATTTAAGTTAATGTAGTTAAGTCTTGCATAGCATGACAGATTCAGTTTAGAGGAGGAGCTGGCTTAAATTATTTTGCGAAGACTTTAGGTTGCATCAAAATATGTTGCTTCTACATTAAGGAGAAAAAAAAAGGAAATTCATTAAAATTTGAACCCCTTCCACCCAATTGTCCCTTATAACCAGTAAAGCAGCCCAGGTTCTTCATGTTGTCTAGCCAAGAGCTTTGGGACATCAGGATCAATGAAGAGCACAGAGGCAGGGCCCACCTGTACCTTTGAGGAAATCATATGCTAAAAATGATCCAATTACAGTGTTATACTAAGTTACCACATGTAACATGAGCGAATAGGACTGAGTCGAGACACACCTTTGTTACGGAAGTAAGAGGCTTAACTTGAGATTTTGTTTTGCATTTGGAACAGCGTGAAAACCGTCACTGGTTGCTGATGAGCAAAGCGTTGTGAATAACATTCCTTATAACCAAGGATAGAGAGAAAAATAATAAAGATCATCGAGCCTATGAGGAATATTGTGTAAAAACAGAAATGTGTCCAAAAGGTTAGATGGATCCCTGAAAAGATAATGTATTTGAAGTAATCTGTTTTCACCGTACTGTCTGATACAAAAGCAACAACTTTGCTTACAACAGCATCCCAAAGGAGCTGCAGTGTAACTCTGCACTGTTTGCACCACATTAGGGTAATAGAACTTCAGTCAGAATGAGGTTTCTGATGCAGCTGAGATTTAAAACAACAAATAGTAATTGTTCACAATTCTGTCTGTGGGCTTAAAGGATATATACGCACCAGGTTACCATTTTTTAATATAAGTTGAGGCTCGTATTCTCATACCACTGCATCATTCTGAAGTGGGATGCTGAGCCTGCTTACTGTACAAAAGGTCTCTTGTTTTAGAAGAGACTGCTCTTTGTTTTGCATGTGGCCAGTCATTTTCTTAAATCTATGAATCTATAAAACACCACTGTAACTGAACACTCAGGTGATAGTGTGGTCTGTGGAGGCCACACCCAAGTATATTTTTTCCATTGCTGAGTTCTGTACCAGGCTGGATGTGACTGCCAGTGTCTGGATAGGGCTATAATGTTATGATGCTTCTATAAAACAAGAAGAAACAATAGAAGGGATTTCTCTATTTATTATTTATTTTCTTCTATTTCTTAGAAGCAGTTACCCAGTAAGCTGGATTAGGTATCTGGAGTATCTCTAAATACTCAAGATGTTTTTCTTGGATGGAGCTCTTGCAGAAAGCCTAACGAAAAATAATTATATTTAACGAAATGGAAACATAAATGCAGTGATGGGATAATTTTCACATCAGAAGCAGGAATAGATCAGTAAAACAGTCTATATTCTGTTCCAGTTAAGTTCTGGTTTTGCTTAGTGTTACTCTCTATTAGCTAAGTCGTCTAGTTTATATTGCCAAAACACACTAAATAAAAAGAGGAAAAATAAATTCCATCTATATTTTTAAAAACTATTTTCTTTTCAGGTAAATATTACCTCCTAAGGTTAATCTACAGTAACTTTGACTTTAGTGAAATGAACTGAAGCAATAGTTTAATGCCAACTATATTTTAATTCTTGATTTAAAATAACCCATGTACTAGTCTAATAAAAGTATTTTGTTTATAAAACATTTCTTTTAATGCTCTGTACTACTGTGGATAACTATGTGAGCGGGTTGACAATAAAGGGCAAGAGTTCTGTTTGTGTTTTTTTCAAATAGCCCAGAATTAGGCTTCAAAATGTGTGACCTCATGTTTAGATGTGGTGACTGGGTGTAGCTTTCATCATTTTGAACAGAGGCTGAAACATAATTACCTATTTATGAAGCTTCTCGGCCGGACTGTGTGTATGGAATTCCTAACTGCAGTTCATTGCTAGTTGAACCTGACTTGGCAAGCTAAGTGCCAGCTCAGGTATGCCTACGTGTCCCGATGTCATGGCACTGGCAGCTGCAGCAGCGTAAGAACAGACTGCAAAGCAGGTAAGATAAATAAATACAGCAAATACAGCAATCCAGTCCCTGGAGGTGTTCAAGGCCAGGCTGGATGGGGCTTTGAGCAACCTGGTCTACGTGGGAGGTGTCCCTGCCCATGGCAGGAGGGTTGGAACTAGATGATCTTTAAAGTCCCTTTCAACCCAAACCATTCTGTGATTCTATGATAATGTCAAGTCTAGAGGACCCATGGGTACACAAGGCTGTATCTGAGCTATTGCTACACTCACCTCTGTGTGACTTGTGAGAGCGGGGAGTGGGATGTTGCTTGCCTCAGGGCTCTCTTGGCTGCAGAAAAGCAAGCTGTCCCCTGGTAGTTTTCCACTGGGTAGTGGAACAAATTGTCCATCTTCCAGACCTGTGGAGATAGATGGAGAGAGACGGAAAGGTGAGGGTACCGTGTTAAACTGAGTAAAGGGGGACTTGGCCTCTATGGCCTCCACTTGGCTGTGCCAGCTGTGCCAGCCAGCTGTCTGAAGTGTCACCCATGGGCACACACAGCATCTCTGTTCTTGTTGAGGCAGCTTTGCGTGTGTAAGGCATTAAGCTGGACAGTGACAGCCTCAGAAATGAGGACGCTTTCTTAGGCGCTTGAAAAACTTCAGCACAAAGTTAGAGTTCTTAGAAGGTGACCTGAATGTTTTATTACAGAACATAAGTACCATTCATTAGAATACTAAGTTAATGCAAAGAGCGGAGATGTTTGAATGGGGTAACAGCTAAAGGTTTTCATATTTCCTGAAAGACAGACAATGGACAACTTCCTGTGCCCCAGCTAACCTGAACCATTTCTGAAACCTGAAAGCTCTATTTGTCTTTTCCTCTGAAGCTTCTGTTACTTGACAACACCAGTAATAGGACTTTGAACTAAACTGAAGTAGTCTGAGCCATCACAGATCACATACGTTCACATATGTAGCAGTTCTTTTTTTCAACTCCAGCTCTAAAATGGGTTATCTTGAGGCCTTTAAACAAAATTTAAAATCCTACCTTAATTCTATACTAACAAAACTCATCATTTGGAAATCATTTCAACGTGTGGAGAGATACAACAAATCGAAATGCAATGTATCTCTGCTGTATGTAGCGGTATACTGTTCTTTTGTGCACAGCTTTTACTATCAGCCTTGCAGTGGGATTGTCTCCATTATAACTCGCTTTCTAGATCACGCTGTGCACATACAAGAGACATAACAATGCAGAGATGATGTCAGCTGTGTCTAAAGCAAAAACTGCAACTTTCTGCCTATGTTGCAAGGGACCTAGACACAGAGAATCACGTTGCCTGCTCCATATAGCATATTTTGACCTTTTATTCCATCTACTGAAAACAAGGTTGCATGAGAGCCTTCTGCTGAACAGCCCTCAAATGCCAGAAAAAAATGCATTTTAAAAAATATGAAATTAAATTATGGTGCTAATACATGAAATTTCAGTCCTTTAGGAGTGCAAGCCATGTTTCTTAAGACAACACTTAACTAAAGATCAGGTGATAACTTTGCATAAGGTCTAGTTTAACATAGGAAAATGTTGCCATTTACATCAGTGGAACTTCACAAGGTTAAGTAAGATTTGTATGCTCATTTCTATAAGATCACCTGCAAGTGACTTCTGCCTTCCACTTCTCCTCACTCAGCTAATTGATCTCCACCATCTATTTTGTCGGTTGCATTTCCATGTCTTTCAGAATCACAATGGTATCTAGAGTTTGGGGTGCAGTTTGCAGAGGACTGCAATAAAAAGTAATGGAAAAGAGCCAGCTTTTGTAGCAAGAGCATGCCTCCTTGGCAGCTCTGTGCTGCAAAAATGTGTTTGAGCTGTGTTTGTTTTAAATGGTCTTTCAGCCAAAGAAACTTCCATTCATATCACACAGACTATGCAAATTTGTCAATTAAAAAAAAAAAAAAAGTAAAATCTTTGGGGGAAAAAAGCTTCCATACAAAGTCACCTATAGATATCAAGGTTTATAAGGCAAGTTTAAAATAGCAAATCTGATATACTTTTCTCCAAATTTCAAAATAAATGTTGATGAGCAGTTTACTTAAGAGGTGAATGTTTTCAGGAAAACAAAACACTACTCATCATTTCAGCAGCTTCCCAGTGTCTGTTCAGTCCGTTCATCACTGGCTCTAAATGTTTTATTTTTCTGTCAACAATATTCAAGAACAGCTTTGTCACACTGAGAAAAATCCAACTTCTTTATATTTTGGAAATAACGTATTACTAGGCAACATAGAAGGAACTATGTATGTAGCTTCAACTACCTTTTAATATACATTTTATTTAATGTATTAATGCACATTTTTCAAGGTACTTTTTTGTATTTTGTCCTAGAAATGTTTATTTTGCTACACCATCAATATTGCAGATATGCAACAAAATGCAGGGCCAGTAAGGTAAGGAGATGCAGCTGAGTATATATGACTGTGGTCCTTTAGATCGAGGATCTAGGAATTATTTTTTTTTTTACTTCTCAATGATTCTAGGATGTCACTTAGAATATTTATGGCTCAGTTTCCCCATTTGCTCAATGAGCATCCCAGAAATGAAGATGGAATAAAGAAGTGGAAAGCATCGCAACTTATCTTGCTTTCCAGTCAAAATTCAGCTGGTGAGCACCAGATGAGCACATTTTTATTTCCTTGTGTTGTTGCTGAGTCTGCTCAATGGTACTGCATTCAGGCAGATGTGGGAAGACCCTTTTCCCAAGCTAGTGACCACAGTGTCACAGAAAGGTCCAACTGGAACTTAAATCATTACGTGTGAAAGTACATCAACTACTCAAATATATATATATTTTATTGGTTCTTGTGAGTATTAGTAAATTCTTCTCATTTATTCTTATCACGAATTAGGCCAACAAGTATCCTCAAAGTTACTGTGCTCTTTTCATCAGAGCACTAAGGTGTTGTAGGCACATCTGTCTGATAAAGTCAGGCTTAACCATTTTCATTTGTGCTACTGGTCGGGTGGTCCTTGCTGTTACCGATGTGGCCTGTTAAATTTCACGGGGGTTAGGATTTATCAGGAAGTCTGCAGTGGATGGACTGACAGCCTTTGTTTTCCAAACTGTTGATGCCTTCCATTGTGTTTTGTTTCAGACATTTAAATGAGAAGGGTCCTGAATGTTCTAAGTCCTTTTTTCCTTTCAGGAAGAAAATGCATAAACGACACAAACAGCTTGTTTATTTTTCTTTCAGTACATGTAACTGGGTAAAAATACTTTTTTGCTTTCATCCCTCTCATCTGAAAGTATTTTTAAAAGTACCTAAAACTTGATGTCTAAACTACTTTGATGTATTTATTATCTTTATCCTGTTACTTTGTGAAACGTTATGTCTGTTTTAAAAACTGCTCTTGCTGCAGCCAGAAGTTCATATTAATATTGTATTATTATAGTTTCACACTGTATTTCTGTGCTGTATCCCAAAACGAAAACAAGCCCCTACCTTAGATATACTTTACTTTGAGATAAATCTACCTAGCTAACAATTTCTTTTTGTTTTATTTTGAATACTGTGCCCTCTCTTTAATGATGTTCTGTCCACTCAAACCCCTTCCCATTTGTTTTTTTCTGTAGAGCAGCAGTGTTTGTGCATATTTGTAGGGTGAGCAGCATGCAATAGATATATGCAAAATGCAGAGAAAAGACCCTTTTGGCTTCTAATAGCCTCTGTGCCAAGATTTGCATTCCCAACCTTTTACAGGACTTGGCAGTTTTTAGGTTGACTTAATAGCCTTCTCTGCAGCGTAAGTTCTGTCACCAGTGAATGCTGAGCAAAGAAGATGCCTTTGAGTACTGCACAGTAATTTTATAATATGCTGCCAGGAAAAATTGTAATTGGCCTGGATCCTCGATGTTAGTGCCGCAGTACAACTGTTTGGGTATCAGCAGGTTTATGCTGGCATAAAACATTTTAAGGATATTCAAAAATAGGCCTCACTGTTTTTCTATTTCTATTTTCTATTATGAAGGACCAGTGCTGCATTTGGGGTTGTATGCTCTTTCTGTATAATTGATTAAGAAAACAGCTTTTTTTCTGTATTGCTGAGTGCTAAAGTGATGTCCTTGAGGAGTCACAGTGCTGCTAACAAACTATCTTTCCCACATTAAAATGCAAATACATTTCAGGATAGTTCTTGGGTGGCTAATTTAGGAGTGAAGAAAGAGAAAACTAAAGTTGAAAAGTAGGACCATTTCTTGATTACAAGGAGTTAAGTGTCTGGAGTAGGGTTGAAAAGAAACTTCTATCATTTGAGCATTTAAAAATACGCTTAGTTCATTGTACTCACAATCGCTCATCTAAGTTTCTTAAAATCTCTTTAGTATTTTTATTTAAAATAAATTTTTAAATAAATCAATAACAAGAATAATGCGATTAGTCGCCTGCTGGAGACTTCATTCACATTTTCAGTGTTTCCTCAGCAGGTGGCATTAGAGGTTTGTTAGATGTACATACAAGCACAGTTTTTGCTTTGGGGTTTGGGTTGGTGGTTTTTTTTTTCCTGTTATCCTTATTTTTCGTCATCACTGTTTTAAAAATAAAACATACCTGGTACCCATAAATGTGGCCAGAGACATCTTCTTTCACTTCATGCCCTCCAGACATCATAAATTATGATGAGATCCGATTCTACCAGGCATTGTAAACATACATAGCAAAATAGCCCTGCTTAGATGAGGTTTTGACCTAGGTGGATAAGTATTATTTTTCTTTTACGTATGGGGATCTGTGGTGTATTTTGCAAACTGTACAACAGTCAGTTGGAAAAGAGCATGACTAAGAGGATCAGCAACAAGTTTGTCATAACATCATGGTGCCAAACAAAATTCAGCTTTCTAAGGAACCAGTGCACTGTCCTTGAGTTTGATTTATATCATGTAGGTATTTGATTTGTTGAAGAATAAGGAACTTTTTCCTGCAGCTGATGCTGCAGTGGCATCTTTATGATTTCAAAATTCTCCTGATGAGATGCTCTTTCTATAATTAGCCAACACACTATCACTTTATTTCTGCGACCTCATGTGAAGGATTAATACAAGCTGTTACCTGCTACTACATCGTATTTTTCTCACCCTCTGGAGTTCTTGGCTGCATCCCCAGACCAACAATTCGGGCCACGGTTGTAAAGTCAGCACCCCCGGTCCTATCTGGGCACCTGAAACCACGGGATGATTTTCATTCACAAACCCAGTGATATTGTGTTTAGCATCTCCCCCCCGGCTACTGACTTAAATTTTGGTGCCCAGTGACAGCTTTTTGTCCCTGTCTGAGGAAGCCCCGATCACAGGCAGGAGTTTCTGCTACATTTT
The DNA here is from genome assembly GCF_000708025.1 of Charadrius vociferus. Classification (NCBI taxonomy): domain Eukaryota; kingdom Metazoa; phylum Chordata; class Aves; order Charadriiformes; family Charadriidae; genus Charadrius; species Charadrius vociferus. Next base: position 2,049,236 of record NW_009647419.1, read on the forward strand.
TCCTCAATGCTCAGCAGGTGGCAGTTGAGGATAGGTTTTCAGCAGAACTAGCCCACGGGCAACACCACCTCCCTGCAACCGCAGCAGCCCGTCAAAGGGTATGTCCCCCCCAGGAACCACGTTGACCCTAAGAGCGTGGAAAAACTGATACACACCTGCAGCGGGCTTCTGCATTTCAGAAACTTGTCCCGCAACGCGTAGGGCTCGCCCGGTGCGTCTTACACAGTGTACGCTTGGCACTCATCAGCTGTACGGTGTGTGGGCAGGACGCCTGCCCCACGTGCACGCTGTGGGCCTCTGTGGGTGCTGCTGTTGAGCCATCTGCAGCTCCAGGGCTGCCAGATCGCCAGCAGCACGGCTGGATCTGCTGCTACTGCTCCAGTCAACCAGAGCAGAAAAATGTATACAAATCCCCAGGTTTTGTCCTGACAGAATTTATGAGATGACAAAGAGAATGTGCCCAGAGAGATAAAGGGTGCTCCCACTGTGAGGTACAGAAATCCTGCTGTCTCCATCTTAGCAAAGAGGGAACGAGACTCAGAAAACCAGAGTGACTGGCTGATAGTCACACTGGAAGCCTGGGGTGGAGAACGGTGCCCACAACAGGATAATTTTGGCCCTGGATAGCGGCCTTGGCCATTGAACATGAGGCAAAGCCTCCTCTGAAGCTCTGCAAGGCCAAGGACAACAGCATGGTGGCAGGGTCTCCCCATATAATGAGAATAAACAGTGCGGCATTGGAGTGGTTCAATATGTTCACTTGGCACTCAGCAACTCTTCTCACCTGAGAGCATGGCTGTGCAGGAGAATTACCTCTGACAGGTAATTGTCCATTAGGGTACACACACAAAAACCCCATTTCTGCACTAGCTGCCTGTCTTCTCCTGAAAGAGCCTGGAACATGTTGGTACTTTTTCAAGAGGCCTAGTGTTAGAGGAGGTCTTTCTCCATGTTAAGTAATATTATCAGGTGTCTGCACAGAGAAAAAGCACTTAAATAATCCCCAAGACCTTTCCTTGATGCTCAGAAGGCAGGATGCTGCATTGCCTACGGACCTGGCTGTTCATCACACATACCAAATGCAGTGAATGCAATGATTTCAAAGGACCTTTGTGCCTTACTCAGGCCAGAATGATACGTCATTCCAAAACTTTGATGCTAAAAGTTTGGAAGAGTCAGTGTAAATGGTCAGTGTGGCTTTGGCCACTGAGATTGTAACAGGCTGTGTCACAAGACTGACTAGGAATTGTGTGCCTCATGCTATATTTGCTGCCCTCCTTTTCCTGCCCATCCAGCTCCTCTCTCTTGTTTCATCCACTTTTCAGGATTTGTGCGTTAAGCTCCCTTGGGTGAGCAGTCTTACTATGAGTTCCTACAGTGCCTAGCATAAAATAAGCCCAGGAGGTTGGCCAGTGCACCATGCCCAAAGTAAACACAGCTAATAATTGTTTTGTTTTAATGAATAATATTTCTTCATTATGCAATGAAAAGCGGACTTCCTAAAAGCTTCAGTGTTTTTCCATACACTGAAGACAGTAAATTCAGAAGGTAAAAAGGCCAAAATCGAACATGCCTGCAGACTTCCACAGGTCATACCAGAGAAATAACTGGTATTTGTCCTGTTCTTACTTGCTGCTTTTTGGCTCAGACTCCAGTCCTGCTTTTACTAGGGTGGATAGAGAACAACTCTGTTAAGAGCAAAGTGTGTATTACCAAGGTCAACGGTGGAAAAATCTGGCCTGATGCTTGGGAAATAACTGCTATCACATGTCCTTGACAAACATTTTAGCTAATGTCTGTTACCTCACTGTAGCAAAGCAAACCAGGGGTGATGTCCTTTCCTACAGATCTAAGTCAGTGGGAATTCCCTTTGAGCGAAAATAGCAGCTATTACCTGTGAGAGGCTGAGGGATCATGTTTACCTGGAATTTCCCAAAACCCATAGCTGCTGGCAGGTATTTGTCAGTATGCGGCAGTCTGGCGTGCCGAAAATGAACATGTTATGTAGAGTAGCGAGTGCTTTAACCTGAACACTGCTGGGAGGAAAGTGGAAAAATCCTGGGCAGTGACGCCCCAGGATCTCTGCAGGTGAGCACAAGGCAAGTGGGAATTATATCAATATCAGGAAACAGGGATATCCTACATGTTAAATGCAGAATTAATTCCCACAGCATGTTTTGACTGCCAAAGTATAAATGGCTTCAGAAAGATTAAACCAAGTTATGGAGGATGCATCCAAAAGAATATGCTGAACAGAATGGTCTGGATATGGCTTATGTCTCTGGAAGTCTCTACCACTCCGATGGCCAGCAGCTAAAACTGCTTACCAGGGAAAGGAACACCCTAGAAGATGCCTCACATCCTATCCTCCTCCTCAGTCATCTACCACCTGCCACCCCTGCAGACAGCACACCAGGCTGACTCACTGAGCTGGACCCGGACATATGTTCTCATACAATATTTTCTCAAAAAAATCCCAAGAAAATATCCCCAGAATTAAGATAAAATTCATGTAATTTGCATATACCTTACATCTCATTTAGAAAAGATCATGACATAGGCTTCATACACCTTGCAAACAAAAACCTCAGAAAACCAGGCAAAATGTGCAGGTATTTCAGATACAATCACTGTGCCCATTGGCACCTACCACCTTCGTTACCTCCCAGCTTCAAACTGACACCTGGAGGGAAATGTTGTCAGATACACTTTTGGGACCTGCCTAGTTCACCCAGCACATGAAATCTCCGTAACAGTTATTTAAAATATCCCGTGGAACTATGTAGCCCAAAGAAAATACCTGAGATAAGTCATACGGAAATAAACATCTCACCCCTACCTCACTAGAAAACTGTACTGCACATCCCTAACTAAGAATAAAATACAGCCCTCTACTTCTCTGTGTGAGGACACTTCCTTCAGCCGGTACTTACAAACATCATGACTGCTCTCCTTATATTCTTTTAAGTGGCATTTGTTATGTTTAGTGTACAAGGTACTGCTGGTGATTGGAGTCAGAAATAAGAATTTGTTTAATATTGCTTTAAAAGAATATATTTCTATAAGTGAATACTAACATTTTACTTCTCTAAACATGACATTAGTTGATTTCACAGCTGTGAAATTTGCCCTGGGAAAAAGTTCTGAGTAAAGCTATGCACTGCACAAGTTTCAGTCCAAAACCATCTCTCACCAAGCAAGGGAAGCCCCTGTGAGCCTACAAAGATTTAAACATGTGCAAGTGCCATCGGTCTGCTCTCAGGTTTAAAGTTAGATTTGTAACTTAGTACCTCGCAGAGCCTGGGTGACTTGAGTATGTGATAAGCACAAGCACATGCAACTGCAGATGCTCCGCCCCACTCTGTTCATTGATATATTTCTGATCATCTTCATACATATTTTAAACACTCACAATGACCTTTTTGACCATTCCATTCTCCTCCAGTGCCTCCAAATATTTTTTTCACTGAGGTTTTCTGACAGCTTCCTCCCAGATAGGCTAGACAGCTTTCCCAGGTTTCCAAAGGGCTGAATTGTATCAGAAGTTTTCTGTATCAATCCCTCAGAAAAAAAAAGCAAAATCTAAGGAAAAACAGCACTTGTGAATTAGATCTGTCATTATAATACTAGCAGATAATATAGGAAGCAAGCCTTCATCTTAACGAGCAGCACTAGGTATATTGCTACATAATATAGTAAACATCAACCACAAATAGATAATATCTGTTTGATGAATAAACAGAATAGCTATTCTTTCTAGCACCTAGTATCGGCAGGTGTGTTTGTCAGTCTCCGTTTGGTGTGAGATAACATGCCAGAAGTTCTCTGGAAATGTTTACACTTTCACATATATTCTATTTTTCATTATTTGGGCGCTGTAACCATCACAAAATTAGTTTCCACAGACTCCTGTGAAAGCTTACTAGTCCAATTTCGTGTTACTT
>NW_009647419.1:2053201-2109496 GCF_000708025.1 Charadrius vociferus
TCCTTGCCACTGCCAGGCTAAACAAACTGTGGCCTCTTTCCAGAAACAAAGAAAGGAACTCCTTATGTGAACCCAAGACGTTGTTGTAAGTTTATCTTAATGAGGTAGTTACAGTCTTCAGCACTCATTTTTTAATTATTTGGAGGAATCCTCTTGGACCCAGTGAAATGGCATAGTAGGATATTAATCTGGGCTAGAAAAATCCAATTATCAGAAACAAGCAGGCAGCTTTTCTAAACAACATCCATTACATTCTGCAGGATCCCAGTTTTAATTAAAACAAACAAAGCTCTGGTGTTCTGGGTACAAAGAAGGACTCCAAACTTTCCAGTTTGGTTCAGGCTCAGCTGCCAGTTCTATCTTCCTTTGGCTTTATCTATATTCAGAGTCACACCAATTTAACTCCCAAGCAGTTTTTAATCACAATTAATGAAATAGATGCTAAGCACTGCAGAAATGCACTTAATTTGATTTAAATAAGGTTTATATCAGCCTAGTTAATTGAGTTTATCGCCACCTTCAACCGGTATATATAACATTTAAAACTGAATAAAGAATGTCTTCAGATTATATTACTAAATTTAAATTATACAGCCAACAAGCATAAATTTCAAGGTAGACGCTACCTATCTTAGGGAAACCTGGTTTTGTGAGAGGGCTTAGGCAGCCACAATCCCTATGGAAAGACCCACAGCAGAACTCCACAAATCACCAGCTTGGGGCTGGGGAACACCAGCGCATAAGTTTGCACTGGGAGCCACTCCTTGAGCTGTGAAACCATAGTTGGACAGGAACTTAATGTGCTGTTAATGTACTCAGGTTGACATTTCAGTGAGTAACAAATAAATGAGCTGCATTCTGTACTAGAAATACCGGATAAAATATTAAATGAAACCAGTGTGCCATGATAGTATAGCTGCAAGGACAGTTGTTTTCAAAAGCTGACAGGCACTTATCTTTTATACACCAGAAATAAAAATGAAGATATGTGCACCACATTCAATTATATCTGGCCCTAAGGAGATATGATCCCTACCCAAAGGACCCGGAGTTCTACATAAACAAATTGCATAAGGCAAAATCCAGTGATTTATAAAATAATAGCTCTTAAGTGATGAAGTGGCCTTACTGCTGACAGGATATTGGCAGGATATTCTGATGGATACCTTCTTCTGCTAAAATAGCAAAATACCTTCCTTATCCCGGATGCAAGCAAATCTCAGATTTTGAGATCTTAAGCTAAATGGCTTGTTCTCTCACATGTTAATGTATCACACAACTCAGGTAAATAGATCCAGCCACAAGCAGAGAGACCTTTTCAATAAGGATGTCTATTTAAAAAGAACTTTAATGCTGTGGGTCACAAAAACCTAATCTGTTTTAAAAGAAAATTACAATCTGATATAATTAACAAGCTTTTTGCCCTCGCCTGTTCAACCACAAAGCAATCCTAAATGTTTTTGCCTGTATTTGCAGTCCCTCCTTTATCAGGAGCTCTGCAGACTCCTTTAAGGAACCCATTGTCATTGTAGCCAAGACACTATTTGTTATTTTAAGGGTCCAGCAGATGGGACAAAAATGCTACTGCGATATATTAAAGCAGCAGATAGTTGTGGTGAAAGAAGCTATACAAATGAACAGCAGAGGAGTTTCATTTAGCAAATTGAGTCTGTCCAGAGACGGGACCACCACTCACAGTGGCTAGCAGTACTACACCTCCATATCCCAGGTCACAGATGAAGCAGCTCCTGTTTTATTTTGGGGCTCTGATCACCTGATTACCCACACTGCATGTGTTTTCATTTGCTCCGGGGCTTCAGACTGGGACAAAACAGCTATTTACATTGGGGACAAAGCCCAAACATTTTTCTCTGGAGACCAGCGGTAGTGCATATTAGTTAGCTAAGTAATTAGTTAGCCAGCTAACTATATTAATTAGTAGCTGCCAAAAAACATCCTTCAAATGTGGCTCTCACCAGGCTGAAAAGTGCACACCACTTCCTATGTCCCTCACACCATGCCAAGAGAATGGTGGCCCGAGATCTACATCCCAAGATGGGGTACAGATTTACGGGACTTCTAATTCCTTCACAGTAACAGAAATCTGCATTTACCATTCCTCTTTCTCGGCAGTATTCAACTTTGACTTGATTGGGAAATGTAAACGTCACAGGTGAGATCTGAGCTGGTGTCAGCTGGAATAGCCCCACTGAAGATAGGGAAGCTCTGCTGGCATACATCAGCTGAGCATCTGACCAAACTTCCATGGTAGGAATGTCTCTTCAGGTTCATAGTATCCCCAACCAGAGAAGAGAAATCTTGTTTTGTCCTTTATTTTCATTCTCTTTTTGTCTCTTTCTCTTTGTTTCTTCCTTTCTTCCTTCCTCCCTTCATTTCTTTCTTTCTTTCCTCTCTTTCTTCCTTCCTCCCTTCTTTCTCTCTTTCTCTCTGTCTACACAACTGATCATTTGTGTGTTTTTTGACTTCTGCAATGGCACTGCAGGATTTACCACTGTAAATCAGAAGAACAGTCTATCAAGTCCACTCCCTTTTCCCAACAGCTGTCAATACCAGGTGTTTCAGAGGACAGCAAAGGGGACGTGCTCGGCAGTTCCCACTATGCTGGAGAGCACTCAGTTGGGAATGCAGTGAAGTGAGAGGACAGAGACCCCTTATGCATAGACAGATCATTTCAGCTCTGTCTAATACTTATGTTTATTATGTAAGTACCTGATTTGATTTTGGATTTTACTAATTCTCTCTGTTAATTCTATTCTTAGAGTTCTTATCCAAACTGAGATGCGTTTGAGTACTTCCTGTACATATGCACTGTGAAAATAATGATCAAAAGAATATTTTTACATGCCTTCCTGACATTATTCTTTTAGGAAAAGATGCTGAACTGATCTCCAAACCATACTCTGCTGTATGTATCTGTAGTTTTTCACCTTGCATACACCTCTTCAGACTCTAAGTAATATTGTAATCTCTACTTTTACTTTGGATTAAAAGCTCTTAATTTCCTTAAATTTAATTACCATTTTAATGTTTTTTTTCTATCTGTCTTATGTTCTAATTGAGATTCTCATTATTGAATTCCCTATTCCCAGTCCTGTTTTTCTGATTTTTCCTAGTTCTATTTTTGAAAAGTCCCCAAAAATGTCTCTGAAATATCTAATTACATGAAAGTGAGGATAATGCAGAGACTATTACACTCTGGCGTGATTTACCTAGCTTGGAGAAGTTAGCATTTTCTGAGAATACACTTTGAAGTGGCTAAGTTTCATGGGAAAATTGAAAGAACTTAATTACATTGGAGTACAATACCATGTTGCCACCCTTACCATCATGTTTAATAGCACAAAACTGTTTAATAGTTTTTGTCATAGAAATTACTGAAGTGTTGCATCACTTTTAGATGTGAGCAATTTTTTAAACACCTTGTTTATGAAAAAATGCAATCTCAAGTCTAACAGTTTGGAGAAGATTTGAGAATCCTGATTACACCTGGGAAACATTTTGGAAAATTTCTTTTCCAAAGAAAACTCTGAAGCTGAATTTGACTAAATTGTCTTTTAAAAGTAAGAGGTGTTGAACCAACATATTTCATTCACTGTGAAGGCAGCTGTGCTTTCATTTTTCCCGCCCGTCCAAAGAATTTAGAAATCAGCCATTCACACATTTCCAGTCTCTTTTCTCCAGTCTAGTAAACACTTAATTCAAGAAAAACTACATAAAGACAACAAAAATCAAGCGAGTAATTCCTAGACTATGGACTGCAGATGACTCAGGAGGACATGGAAAACGGTCCCCACCTTGTGATTTTAGATAAAAGCGTGCTAGCGCAATGGTTCCTCTCTTTCACTCCCACAACATTTTTGTGGGGTGACAGTGGCCACGAATCCAAAAAATCCTTGAGAAGCACTGAGTCCTCCCAAAATGCCTATTTCACCAAAGGGAGAAGTTTTCACCCCAGTGTTATCATCAGGATGCTCCTTGCTCTCCTCAGGCTTGTATGACTTTCCCGCTAATAGGAAAGCTCACTATGCCCACGTGAAGAGTCAGACTGAGTCATCTCCTGAGAAAGGGACAACTTGCATTTGGAACTTTTCACTCTAGGAAGGCAGTACTATTTTTCACTGTTTTTATGATGATGATGATGATGATTACTATTATTATTATTACTATTATTTCATTCACATTATACCCACACTTAGGTCTGTTGCAGGGAAAAAACCCACAGGAGGGGAGCCAATGCAGAAGAGCCAAGGTCTCTCCCCCATCTCCCTGCCCCTCGTGGTTGCCTACTCCCCAGGGCGGGCATGTCCCAGGGACTTGGACAGTGCCCGCTCCTGAGCTTGCACCCAAATTTCAGGGAAGCCCAAAACCTTCTCTCCACAAGTGCTTTGTTTTGGAGGAAGGGCTGAGGGTTCCTCGGCTGCCGGCACCCAGACAATGAGGCTGGCTAATGTGCAGGCTGTATATTTAATTTCCCATGGGAGTGTTGCTGCTGAGGGAGCATTGTACAGGCAGATATGGCAGAGCTATTGCCAAGGCTTATTTCATTTAATTGCAGTGCCTCATTACTGACAAACTTCCATTCCAGTTCATGAAAGGTGTAGGCTATTTTATAGAGTGCCTTATGGCTCCCATTCATGTTCTCCTGAGTTTGATCTCACTAGGTATTTGAACTAGATGCCATCAGACACCAACAAATGCTTATTATATATAATGAAGAAGGAAGGACAAGCAGGAGGTGGGAAATTTCTTAAACTACTTCTTAGCTGAAACATGAACTAAACAGGGAAACTGAAACAGTAACACGTGCAAGGTACATGTATATATGTATATATACATATGTATAGACACACATACACGTATATACGAGCAGATTCAATAATTAGAATTTAATTTCACAACTGGCTACATCAAAGCTGGGTTTTGTTAAAACACTTTGGCTTTGTGACGCCGCTGGGTGCTCACAGTGGCCTTTTTCTTTGTCAAGTGCTTCTTCTCACAGAGGGATCGCGCCACTGGGTGAAACTTAAAAATTAGGAGTAGGAGAGCTCTTCCAAGGAGCACAGTCATGGCTCTTTCTGCAGAGTTGCTGGTAAGGAACAGTAATGATGGACTACCTACTGCCATGCTGGTTTATGACTGTTGAAGTATTGTTATACAGTTAACAGTGTCATTGTCCAAAACCATTTTAGAGTAAAATGTGTACTTGTAATTTTGAACTCACTTTATCCTTCCCTACAGGCCCTGTGGGGCAATGAAAATCCCAGATTTGTGAGTATCAGCCTGTTCCCAGCCACCCTCAAACACTGTGCTTGTGCTCCCAAGACTGCAGCAGTGCCAAACTGACCAAAGCTCCTAAGGATGACAAACCCTGGTCCACGAGACGTCATATTTCCAGCCTTTTCTGCTTAACATGATGGAGATAAAAAAACACCCACTGCAGGGTGGTGAAAAAATAAAACCACAGGTATGGCCAACTTGCATCCTACAGGTGATACAAGAAGGTCTTATGTCAGAAGTACTACTAGTAGAGAGAAAAATAAATACTGGAAGGAGCATTTTGGATTTACCAAAGTGTAATTAAAACCAGGAGACTGGAGTACTAACAGCAATGCTATGAGTCTCGCTAGCAAGTTGCCTGTGTGTGCATATGGCGAGCTAACGAAGTAGCCCGTGTGTTTTAATGCTGTTAGCAGAGGTGGGCAATGGAGCAGTAATCTGGAGAATAGGGTTAAGCTGAATGGGGAGAGGAGAAAAAGTTTCGTACAAGAAGTCAAGATTTCAGGAGAGTATTTGGCATGTCACATGGATCTTACTAAAAGCTATATGCGAACTGGTTTGGGTATATATGCAGCAAGGTAGGTTAAAACTAGCTGAAAGGGATTAGGCAGGATGTTTAACAGACCTAGCAGGACAGACCCAGCGAGGCTGGAAGAGCGAGGAGGAAGCAGCGAGCGGACAGGAGCAGGCACTGCCCACAGCCGCGCGCATGAGTGCCAACAAGCTGCGCCCTGCTTGGGCGCACACACCCACAGCCGCCGGCGAGGGGACACCGCCGCGTCTAGGAGAGTTCGGGACACCTGGGAAAGCATGCGACCGATCTGGATCTGCTATCACAGCAGAGGGAATGAGTGGGGCCTCACTGGCGTTGGCGAGCACAGCTGAAATTGGGGAGAGGAGGCGACAAGGAAGCCTACCGAGCTACAAAGACCTCTGGAGCCCTTCCACTACAGCTGAATCCCACTCGTGTGCCTGGGAAAGCCCTGAGCCCTGAGCCGCTGCTCCCTCTGCCCTGGGGCAGAGGAATGGGAGAGCTATTGCCGTGTTCGGACATCGGACCTGGACTGTAAGACAGAGTCCCAGGCGCTGTGTCACTAGCATGGAAATGTGAGAACAACCTCTGCTTTCAGCGGGTTTGCTCAATGCACAGAGGAGCTCTGCAATTCCTGGCACCGCTCTTTTGCAGATGTTTCACGGCACATACCTCATGCCACAGCACCTCATGGACTACCTCACAGTGGGTGTAAAACACCTACTTAGCTGACGGCAATTGGTGTCTTTTTTCTCATGCACCTTTTTACATCCTGACAGCCCACCTCGTACCACGTCTTCTGGCTCTCTCCAGTTACAAGGTGGGCATCCAGCTGATATCAACTCACCCATGTGTGTCATCCCACCGAGGCAGCTGGCTCTCCTACAAAGCCTGAAGCACAAAGGGGCAAGTTTCTCAGGTGGGAGCTGAGAGATGGAGGGATTAAGTGAGGTGCTGAGACAAAAACCATGTCAGCACCAGCAACAGGGCTCCTGCTGGGCTGGACCTGGGCTAAGGTTTGGCTCCCACGGCTGACTTTCCTCCTCTCGCCTCTCAGACTCGCTGCTTGCATAAACACCAAATATTCCTTCAGCCAGAGGAAGCAACACTTGATTTTCCATAGTGGAGGCAATACTCCTGCAATGACATGGGACAGCCATTAGAGAAGTGCCGTTACGGCACGCATTGACTTTGGGAAGCAGAAGTAACCCACGGGTCAGGCGGTGCTGCAGGATGTGGGCGCAGAAGCTGAGCCTTCAAAGGGGGACCTGGTGTGTGCAGAGGGGAATGCACAGCATGCAGGTAGGTGCTACCATGCTAGCAGCTATTTTAAAGCTTTCAAAAGGCTGAAAATATCCTGCATTTTGTGTTCCTTATTGCCACTGTCACCATGTTGGGAAAATCAGGCATTGACTAGTGCCTCGCCTCAGGAGGTGGGGGCTCTGGGAAGAATTTAGTCAGGGAAGGCTTGCAGGATGGGTAGGAACTGAGCTACGTTACAAAAATATCTCCATCTGCTGTTGTGCACTTGTGAAAAATGGTTATCCTGAGAAGAGCCAGAGCAGCATCAGCAACAGATATAAACACCAAAAGGCAGACCCCTCTTTAAAGTACACCCACTCATATGTGTGCACTGGTGTCTGTGACTGTGTAAAATAAATGGCAACATTTGGGTTTTGCTTTTGCAGGGAAGCCACTGAAGCATTTCAGGGATAATTTCATGTCTAAGTCTCAGTTTTACAGAGGTGCAGGTACGACCGTGAACCCACCTGAGCAGCTGTTTGCCTTCTCCTACCCGTTGGCACAAGGACTGGGCTACTCCTCTCACCTTCAGCTTTTTAAAGCACCTCTCTAGTCATGCCTCTCCCTCTTCCCTTCTCTCCTCTTGTCTTTTTATCCCATCTCTGCTCTTCTTTCTTATAACCAACCTGCCTTTTCCTCTCATTCGGTCCCATCTTTCCTCTCCCTTTCCTAAAGCTGCCTCCTCCCTTCACAGTCTTCCCTCTCACCCTCACTCCCAAATACCATTGCCAGCCTCAGCCCGCTCTGGGGGTGAAGGACTGGGGTTGGGCTGCTGATGCTGAGCCAGGCCATGTGCCACCATCCTAAGACTGCTGCCATCCCACTGCCAGCGCCAATGGCACAGGCTGCTGCGCTGGGGAAACAGCGGCACTGAAATCCCACATCGCCCACAGCCACACCTCTCCCAAGCCCGAGGAGAGCAGAAAACACCTTGTTCTTGCTACCAGCCTGCAGCATAACTGCAGCTGCATATTTGTCTCTCAAAATAAGTAGGAAAGGCTGTCCAAGCCCCAAGGCCCATCACTGGTGGTCCAGGGGATCAGGGGAGGTGCTGCTGAATTCCCGAGCACTTCACAGTTTGTGGCAGTGGTAGATTAATTGTTTGTCAGCCACCCCAGGGCATGGGGTACAGCTAGAGATGGGTACCTTGCCTTTTATCCTGGGGGAACAGAGGCACGAAGGGCACTGGGAGGAGTCGGTGCTCCTCTCAGGTGGCACTAGGGAGTCAACCTGCCCCATGCCTGTCAGCAGCGTCACCCTGCAGCCAGCAGGCACCCACCCCGGGGTTTCACCCTGGAAGCTTGTGCACCCCTTTCCTGAAAGTCAGAGGCGGGTGTTCACCTCACCCCTCTCCTGGCTTTCCAGCAAACCTTGGGACAGGCTCTGCCCTGGTGAACCCATCGGTCGCAGTCAGCATAAAGCATTTGGCTACATAAACAAGGCGGCCCGCTCTCCAAGTCATTAGTACCACCAGCTTTAGAAGCTGAGTCAGCTGTTAGTTTCTCTCAGAAATACCACTTTCCCTTGGTAGCCTTCCAGGGTAATGTTGCCAAAGCCTTCCTGGATGGTACAGGTAACACCCTTTCTCTTTTATCTTCATTTTAAGTTCCCAGGCCAAGCTGTGAGCCAGGGACGGCTCCCTGGGCATGATACCACTGTCAGCAGGACCAAAGCTTTCACAGACTCTCTTTCCTCCCCCAAAGCGTAGCTCTAATCCTCAGCAAAAAGCTGTAGTCCAATTTACAGCATATTTTCTCATCCCTAGAGAGCTGGAACATAAAGTCCTTCTGCAAATCTCACACCATTACAAACTAATGGTAGATAATGAAATAACAGTGCCAGCTTATAGAAAACAAGCACCAACAGCACAAAACCATTTTTTCCTCTAGACCATTTGCCCTCTTCACTAATGGGGCAGGTTTTAAGAATCCCAGTCCTTTTATAAAAATCACACATAAAAACATGGGAAAGCACCTGCAAAACACATAGTGCTGTGTTAATCATAGAATCACAGAATGGTTTAGGTTGGAAGGGACTTTAAAGATCATCCGGTTCCACCCCCGCTGCCGTGGGCAGGGACATCTCCCACTAGACCAGGTGGCTCAAAGCTCCATCCAACCTGGCCTTGAACACTGCCAGGGATGGGACCTCAACAGCTTCTCTGGGCAACCTGTTCCAGTGTCTCACCACCCTCAGAGTGAAAAATTTCTTCCTGATGCCTAATCTAGATGTACCCTTTTCCAGATCGAAGCCATTACCCCTCATCCTATCGCTACATGCCCTTGTAAAAAGTCCCTCTCCAATTTTCTTGTAGGCGCCCTTCAGATATTGTAAATCTGCTGTAACGTTCTCCCTGGAGCCTTCTCTTCTCCAGGCTGAACAACCCCCACTCTCTCAGTCTGTCTTCATAGGAGAGGTGCTCCAGCCCTCTGATCATCTTTGTGCCCCTCCTCTGGACCTGGTCCAAGAGGTCCACGTTCTTCTTGTGCTAAGAACTCCAAAGCTGGATGCAGTACTCCAGGTAGGGCCTTGCGAGAGCCAAATAGAGAGGGAGAATCACTTCCCTCGACCTGCTGGCCAGGCTTCTTTTGATGCAGCCCAGGATACAGTTAGCCTTCTGGGCTGGAAGTATGCATTGCCAGCTCACGTTGAGCTTCTCATCAACCAACACCCGCAAGTCCTTCTCCTCAGGGCTGCTCTCTATCCATTCTCCACCCAGTCTGTATTTGTGCTTTGGATTGCCGTGACCCAGGTGCAGGGCCTTCCACTTGGCCGTATTGAAATTCATGAGGTTGTCATGGGCCCACCTCTCAAGCCTGTCAAGGTCCTTCTGGATGGCATCATTCATAGTGGTCTTAAAACACTGATTTTTTTTTTAATGCATGCCCCAAACAATTTTTCAGCTTGTCTTGGCCCTAGATAAGACAGGCATAATGGGAGAACCTGCTTCATTTTCTTGTTCCGTGTTTTATCAGTATCTGACAATTTGACTTCCTGAGTCCTTTTTCTTCACTCATCACAATCCTCCCCCTCTCCAGTTCTTCCTATTAACACCTTCTTGTAACAGCTCAGGGCTGACCTTGGCTTTTGAAACCAAAGGCAAGACTGTTACGATCAGGCATTTACTGATAGATGAGAAAAGAAATACTGTCATCCTTCAAACACTCCTTCTAAGGAAACATTACTATTTCCCAGCTAAATGAGACCACAGGCACATGTGAGCCAAACCTGGCTTCCACTACAGTCTATGGGAATTAATTTTCCCAGATATCTTCGCTGGTCCTGGTTCTGTGATAACTGAATTTCTTTTCATTTTTGTGGATATGAGGAGTTGCCCCAAGTGACTTGCCAGAGGTTGCAAAATAAACTCATGCAGTATAAAAATATGGGGGAAAATACCCTCATTCCAAGTCCAGTTCTTTGCATGAAGTTTCATCCCATATATCAGCCCAAACCTGCCATGAGAGTTTGTTACATAAATGAGACTTAAGAGCATGAGCATTAATGGGAAAGTTACAGTCACATTAGAGCACAGTAGCTGCAATCAGCCCATTCACTTTCTCACCAAAAGACCCTAAAGCACGTTTTAAACAGACATATCACTGTTTCCTCATATCACATATTTAATTAGAACAGATAAATTACTTCCTTTGCCTGTACAACATAAAACCCCAGTATAATTACAGAAGAGAAGGCCATCCTGCAGGCCATTTTGTGGCATAACTGTGCTGATTCACCTGATCCTGAGCCAAGCTCCACTTTAATCTTCCGAGTCTTGTTTTAGTTTGAGGAACAGCCAAACACACCCAGTTGGGCAGTATAGATTAAGTTTCTCACTATTCAGTAAAAAAGAGAAATAAAGATTAAATTACTTTTCCGACATAGGGGGTTTTTTTTCAATAGTAAACTATTGTGATCCGTAAGATCCATAAGGATTTAATGAAAAAATAGAAGAGGGGAGGGAAGCTCGCTAGTCAATTTCTTTTATGCATTTTATTAGTTAACAGGCAAGGAAGTTTTCTTTGGGTCAGGGAACCCTGTGGCTCTAGTCGCCTCAGTGTCCCTGCAGCTCTCAGTACAAAGTGGTCCTCATCTACAGAAATGCAGATAATGATGATGGTAGGAATAGGGACAATGATGATGATGAAGCTGATTGTAATAATAACTTTCAGCTGTTACTGCAAACAGCGTCCCAACCAGTACTGACCGGTGGACTTGATCCTGCTTTCAAATATCGGTGACAAATCCAGACACAAGACCTGCAGGGACTGGGTGATGGTGCAGCAGGCTTTCTGATACAACATAAGCTGTGGACTCTTGGTCAGCAGCTGAGATCTTCAGTTTCCATGTGTGCCTGAGCAATGGTCTGTCCCTGTCAGAAACATCCAGCTTTGGCGTGGGGACTCCGAGTGCTGGAGACTTTCTCATGTCCTGCCATTTCAGCAGCTAATTGCACCCAGTGCTAAACTTGGCTGGCTTCAACTTTGAGAAACTAAATCTTGTTCTGCCTTTATCTGTGAGACTGAGCCCCACAGTTTCAGGTATCCTCCCCTCCCCTTCAAGTGCACACTCAGACTCTGATTGAATTACCTCTTCACTTTCTCTGCAATTACTTAAATGAACTGTGCCCATCAGCATCTCGTTCCCCAAACCACTGGTCTCTCCCCAGCTCTTTGCAGCCAGCCCCAGCCTGGCAGCAGACACTGATGGCAGTGAAAGCTGTGGTGGCTCTGCCCTCCTGTCCCATCCCGCACTCCTGGCGCTGGGGTGCTCAGCACCCTGTAGCCCCCATGGGCATCTCCTTGGGCATGGGCACCCCTGATATGGACACCCTTCAGTACAAGCCTCCTGAGCACCCACAGAAGTGATACAGACCCCTTGGTCCAGGCTTTCCTGCTACCTGGTTGCTCCTATCACACCAAAGGAGATACTATGTGCTGTTTTCCCTGTGGCCTCCCTTAGCTGGTAATTTCTATTCCTCCAATTTTTGTGCCATATGCAATTGTGTCTTCAGCCAGCCAGCAGTTCGTGTTTCCTCCATATCACCGGTGAATTCCAGCCAGCCTTTTCATGTGACTCATTCTCCGTGAAAGACATTTTACCAAAATCCCCTGTGGGCTGGTAATTCCCCACTGACACTTTGCGATCCCTTCAGGCCAGTTAATTCAGCAGATGACTTCTTGACTACTGTCTTTTAGGCACTGACTGCAACAGGAACAGAGTAATTTCCCTGGGGCCTAGGTCTATCTGATTTCTTAAGTGCAGTATTCCTTTACCCAAAAGCATTTTTTTCCTTTTAATTGGAAATTGAATCCTGGAATCTTTAATTGGAACTCTCTTTCAGCAGAAGACAGTGTACACCTGAATGTCATGGGATTGGCAGGTTCCCACTGTATTTGGGTGGACCAGCCTTGTGGATGTCCTTGCTGGGTGTCCTACAGAGAAGTCTGGGGTGGCCTGGGGGTGGTCAGCCCTCATGCGGCAGGGTAGGCAGGCTCAGGTGCTTTGGAGGGAAGCCACATCTGCCTTTGCATGCAGTCTTTTTTTCTATTTTCTGTAACTCTTACATCCAGAAACTATCCCAAGTCTTCAAAGGATCGGTCCTATGGTTTTATTTTAGTAAAGTTCACAGAATATTTTGTTATTCCTGATCAGGCACAAGTCTCAAATCTAGCAGAAAGGCAGACAGACCTTCCATGAAATTTGGAAGGAAATCCTGGTTGAAAAAAAACCAACCAGAACTATCAAAACTGGTAGTCAACAAGAAGGAGTTGTATTTATGGATGACATTGCCTTTCCCTGCCTGAAGGAAGGGACAGACTAGAAATTACTGGAGCTCATTAAATCTTCTTATTATTCTGTATATTCAGTGGTGAACACTGAAGAATTGCAGTCTCAATTTATGCCAGGGGACTGGTTAGCTTCCAGTCTCACTCACAGCACCCAGATGAGCACTGACTTTCTAATCAACGTAGTCACATCTACCTGCTAGCGCCTTTTAGAGGCCCAGTGAAAAAAGTGAAATACAGCTCCCTTGGGAGAGCACCATATCCTGCAATTTCAGAACTGGCAAGTGGTGAAGGCTCCCTATGCTTCTGCTAAAGACTGGCTGACCACACAATTATACTATAGCATAGGCATGGAGGATGCAGTGTACAAATAATGAATATATAGCAAACATGAGAGTATTTGGTGATAGTGCCACAACTGGCAGATGAAGGAAGGCAACAAGAAAACATAACCACCCAGAAGGTCCCTGCAGCGCACAGATAGATGCCTCTCAGGCCTGGGAGCAAGTAAACAGTGAATGGCAAATGAATAATCGTTGGTTATGTAACACCCACATTTCTGCAAGCTTTGCACCTGAAGACCTGCAGTCAATATCCTCATTTCCTTACAAGTCCAATCACCAATGACAAGAACAATTTTCTCCTCTGCCTATAACCTTAGTTTGAGATACAAAGTTGCAACCGTTTCAGTGTTCCTAAACCTATAATGAATCAAAAGCAAACATCACAGACTTACATCCTGTAATGCCCAGTTGTTGAAGAGATAAAGAAACCGCTTTCTTTGCCAGTATCCCATGCATGTCGGAACTTAGTAATAATATGTTTTGATCTACCAGCTTGCTATGTTGACATACTGAAACAAAAAGTGCTTCTACTCAGCCAAAACCACATATCTTGGCAGTCTACATCCTGAAAGACAACAAAGATGTAGTCTAAAAACTTGGCAACTGTCCTGGCACGCTACACCTTGGGCTTAGCAAGTCAGTCACGCTATGCTGGCTCTGGTTTTACCATAATGCAATAACACAATGGGAAATTCTGGAGTTTTGGCCCTCAACACATTGTCTCTGCTGGCCTTCAGAAGCTGCTTCAGAAGCAAGGTAACTCCCTGAGCTAGGAAGTCATGTTCCTTCCCATAATCCACTCCTGGTGAGTGAAAGGTGTTAAACGGAGAAAAATATTTAGTGCTTACTGTGACTGCCTTTCTCTTATTTGCCTATTCACTATGGTAGGTGTTTTCTAGGACCTGAATAATTGCACCATGAACATAACACTTGCACACTTCTTTTTAAACATTAACCAACAGATTCAGATATCAGATATCAGATTCAGCCAGGGGTCCTGGAGGCAGATTAACAGAGGTCTCCAACCTTGCTGAGAAGGCACCACGCTAGCATGTTTCTAGTGGGATACTAGGCTGGAGGAGAGTAAAGAAGAGAAAATGCGGAAAACATTGGGGTCTTAGGAGGGGCTTGAGCAATTTCCAAACAGGAGGCAGTCATCAAGTATTATTTCTTATGGACGGACTGTGACACCCAAATTAAAAAGTCATTGTGCTAGTTGCATAAAAGGGGAACCAGTCACTCTCAGGTTAGCTTTATTAATTCTAAAACAATGCTGAAAGCACCAGAGCTGTGTTAATCTGTGCCACTTCACGATTTGGCCTTATTCTGCAGAATGATGGCTGTGAAAACATTAAATCAGCTTTTGAGGTCTTGAGAAAATATAAAGAATCTACTGTAAAACTCTTATAACACAATGAATCTCACCTCTTTGGACTAAAGCCAGTGCATAGACAATGTACCATGCCAAAGATATGGTGCTGGTTAATACTGGTAGATGCAAAAATCAGTTGTTTCGCTGGAGATGCAAAATAAAAAGAATTTCAAGGCAAATCAGGGAACCATCAAAAAAGCAAACCTGATGTCTACACCAGACAAAACAGTAGAAATGTTCTGAAGAGCACAGCCAGTAGGCATGTGGATAAATACAGTATATCAATGAAAAGCTATAGGGTTTCTGTGAAGTGAAGTCGTATGTCACAGGTCTACTAGAGTTATCTGAGGCAACAAACATGCAGACAAAACAGATCTCACTGATATTGTCTAACTGGGTTTCTAAAAGGCTTTTGAAGCAGCTCATTCCCAGAAGGCTCTTAAAGAAATTAAACTGATCTGGAAAATGAGAGAGAGACTTCTCGAATGGGTAAAGGCTATTAAAAGTTAAGGAATAACAGTGGGAATAATGTGGTGGTTGTAAAGATACTTGTCTTCTCTTGTCACAGTCTTTCTCCTACACCCAAAATATATCCAAACCTTCCACCCCTCACTTGAAAACTGGGATCAGTCAGCCACAGTTTTTTTCATCTATTTTTCCTTTGAAAAACAAGATTTTGTTCATAACTTGAGAAGGTAGTACTGTAGATCTTTTCTGGTTTTGGTGACACTTCAGAGCGAAACACTGGCACCACTGAAGACAGCAGGCAGTGAGACTGCCCATTCTGTTGGCAGAAGCTCAAACATTGTGCCTGTACGTGGCAAGGCCTGTCTTGGCAAACAGTAAGCCAGTGCTCCCACCCTCAATACCAGCAGGAGTTGTTGAACAAGTGACTATAAAATCAGTTTGCAAATAGAGTACATCAGCAAGACTAAAAATTATCAGCATCGGTATCTGAAGAACAGAGTCTCTGGCTTGGTGGATAAGTTGGAAGCATTAGATACAGATAGTTCTTGACTTCAGTAAGGTTTTTAGTAGCATCACATGATAGAAAAGCAAGTTAATGGACGTTGGTATAAACACAATGTGCCCAGCTGGTTGAAAAAACACTTTGAAGCAGCACTTCTCAGGAGTTTGGTGTCTACCTTTACGAGTGCTCCTGCAAGGACCTTTCCTGAGCAGAGTTGTAATCAATATTCCAGTCAACAGCTTAGAGGACAGAGGAGAGTGGGCTGAAAGGTGACACACCATGCTGGAAGGTTCTTAAAGCATTTTGGAGAATGGGACTAGAATTCAAACTGAATGTGAGGAATCAGAAAGAGCAAAGCCCAAACAAGGATGACATTCAGTACCAGCCGTGCACAGTGCAATACTTGGGAAAGAAAAGTCAAATACACAAGTAAGTGCTTAGTCAAAAAGGGAGGCTGAAGTTGAGGCTGGTTCTAAGCTGAATATGAAGTAATAATTTAACGCTGTTAATTCATCTCAGCTGTACTAATGGCAGCATCGTACATATCTCACAGGATATCTTAATTTGCAGCAAAGAAGATTTAATTTGGATGTTGGGGAAAAAAACCAATCTTTTTGTTTAGAGTCCTGAACTAGCAGAATAGATTCATTAGGGATGTTGGAAGTTTTCAGAAACCCACTTGACAAACCCTTTTCAGGTTTGCAGTTCATCCTCTTTCGGTGAAAGGATTTGACATAGATCTTCTCTAAGGGCTCTTCCAAACACGGTCTTTTGAGTCTGCAATTTCATTTTTAAGTAGTGGATCTTTTGTTTTGAAGTTATATATATATGTTCACCACTTTGTATACACACTGAAATTGAGGCAACTTTATACACAGTGATAGCTGGGCCATATGTTGCATGCTTCACTGATTTGTACATGACTGTTATTATAGTTGCTGTTCTCAGATCAGCCAAATAACATGCAGACTTCATGTGCTTTACCAATGATTTTTCTAGCATCCGCCAGTAAATGAGGAAATGAGTATGAAAGGTGATGATTCCACAGTATCCACTGTCGGTGCTGTCATACTGCCTACAGGCTATAACTGACAATCCACCAAATGAGTACAGCCTGTGTGAGTCACTGTTACAAGGTGTTCAGTACATTTGCAGTTCCATGTACCCCTATAAAATCACATCTTCATTGCCAAGAAAGTGTCTCTAATCTTTAAATATTTTTTTTCAACTACTGGGGAGAAACAATAGTCTGACAAAAATTAATTCATACATGTGAAGTTCTGCTCGATATTTTGTGTCAACAAGTAGAAACCTCTTGATATACTGTGTGGCATCTGTATAAAACAGAATATGCTGCATACAAATAGGAAACAGATGTCTTCTAAGTGAAAGGATTAATTCTAATCTTAGTCATTATATGGGGACTTTTTCTCTTCTCCCACTGAAATCTGTTCTTTAGGTTTTCATTTTCTTTTTAAAAAACTACACTATTTGTATTACTGATCACTACAGAATACTTTGTGAAAGTCAGGGTTGTTTTTTTTTTCCCCCCAAAGTAAATGTGAAGTTCTTGTTCAGTGAAAATATAACCTTACTGTATGAAAAAACCTTCTTAAGATACCACATTTACCTACCCTAATGACCATCCCTACACGGGCTGCATGTCAGCTACTACCATCAATATTTATTCACTGAACACAGACTTTCTGTTTTCTTCACGGGTCCAGCTTTGGAGAAAAGGCACAGAGGTAGTACCTGTAGCATCTCTGCTTGTCCTGTGCTAGGTCTAATGACAACTGCAACAGCAGCTCATTCACAGATGGGGCCCCTAAGCATTGGCCACCATTAGGATGTGGCATCCAGAGAATACACTGCTGCCCTTACATGGGGCATACAGTAATGGAAAGAAGAAAAAAACTCAGAAGATTAAAGGAAAACATTTTAAAGTACCTACCAGACACAAATTGATATGAATGGCAGAATAAGAGGATGTTGAAATAAAAGGAGGGCATAAAACTAGGGTAATAAAAGTAATAAAAGTACCAGTAATGTATGGTAAATTAATTTATTTCATTGCTCGCCTGGGTAGGAACTGTCCTATGGTAGGAATTTGTCACCAGAGTGTAGTATTTATAATGTCAGTCAGGCATGGCCCGATACCTCTTTGTCTGATTTAGCGTGCTGTAGGAGACAGGGACAGCTGGAATCCCTTCCAATTTTCATCTGAGTGCTAAGGAAACCTAGCTGTTTTTCATCCAGATGTGTTCAGATGTGAAATTTATGAGTTTAGGTGGAACACATCTGAAACTCAATGTTTTTTCATGATATAAAGCCTTCTGTCTCATTTTGGCTAGACTTGCCATTTGGAGATTTTGTATTCATCCCAGCCTGTAAGCCGGAACAACATCAGTGGGTGTGAACCTGGAAGAGCCATCCAAGCAGAAAATGGTTTCCATGAAAACCCAAACCCCCACATTTTGAGCAGCTCTGCTTTATTTCAACAAAATTTGCCTTAAGAGATTAGACAGGTGGCTAAAAACCTGATGGTCTCATGCCCCCTTGTCTGCAGCCACTTTCCAAAGGAGAGGAATTATGTTTGAATCCCAGTTTCATTGTGCACGCTCAAACACAGAGGCTATCAGCCAATTCAGCAGATTTTACCACCTTCCAAAGCCAGCCCCACTTCTGGCATGCTTCCCATGGTCAGGTTTGGGAGAGCTCATTAGACGAGCCCTCCTTGCTATCTTAATTCCTGACCTGTAGTATCATCCCTCTTCATTTTCAAAGCTATCAGATCCCTTTTATAAATCTCTTTCCTCTTCAACCAAAGCACACTCCCGGACATTCTTCGGTCTCTGGGTAATACCACTGTGAAGGTGAGTATTTCGGTCTACTACACATAACTGTAGAGCAAAGTGATATGCATATCTTATCAGATAATTGGAGTAAAATGGGTGTTGTCTTTCTGGACAGCCAACAATGGCAAAATTGTATCCACATGATAATCTGATTACGTTTCTCATAGCACACAAAGTATTCAAATATATGCTTACTTCTATTTAAAATTTTATTCTTCATGAAAGATACTAGAAAACAGTTTTATTTAACATCTGTACCAATAAACTCTGAGAACTGAGAAACAATACAATGTGAGCAGAGATAAGAAATAAGAAGAAAGTAGATCAATAGGCTTACGCTCTTACTCAAATTAAAATATTTACATTTGTGGGATTAATGCCTAATTGACATGACTAAGAAAAATGTTGACTTTCTGTTGGGGGAATACCATTCATACACATGGTTCATGAAATAAAGGAATCTGAGAATATGTGATGCTGCAAGAGATGTGAAAAATAAGGACTGCTGTAGAGGTCCAAGCTGAATATGAAATTGTGGTCAAGCTGTCACGGTGGGGGGACCTTGTAGCAAAGCATATGATGGATACTCCTTTGTTTTGCTGAACTCGCAAGGGGACTGTAGTTAGGGCAGAAAGGCAGCAACGTTTCATTTCTGCAGTGATTGCAAGTTTAGAGTCCTACTTAGTCTGCTTAAATTTAGTATGTTCCTGGTTATACTACATTGTTATGCTTCAGCCAGGTGGCTGTCAGCTCTGATCCTGTAATGGCAACTTTTCTGAACCTGGAGCCTCAGCTGCTCCATTTTAGCTAGAAAAGCTTCACAGGTGCCAGATCAGTGACTACAGACTTGTCTTGTTGACTTGTTGTATGAGTACAGCTTTGCAAAAAAATGTATTCAAATACTCATATACTAACTATGATTATTTTTGTCCTCTAAACTTGATTCCCAGAGGAAAGTCTTTAAGCTGTTGGTTGGGGCTGGATGGGTGGGAGAGGATCACCATGAGGTTTCCTGTTGGCAGTGCAGATCAGAGGTGGGGTCCAAGGGCACCGCTCCCCTCATCCCCGCACTGCACCTGCATTTGTTCTTTGCAATGCTAAAAAGCTTTTTACAATGAATGATGCCAGTGATACAGTAAGAAATCTGAGCCTTGAATGGATGCAGCAATACGTAAATAAGCAAAGCAATGAGAAGGAGTAAAAGAAAAAGCAAAAGGGACTTCAGTGGCTGTACTTGTTTCCCTTGGATCTTCTTTAGACTGTATTTCTCCCTCTGAAGTTATTTGAGTGAACTGGTGACTCCATGGTGTTTATTACTTTAATTACCAATGAACCATGCAGATGAAATTTATTGAATAATAAAGCTGTAGACAGATGTACTCTGCAGATCATCGTACACAACGGTAAATTTGGGAAAAAAAGCAAGATCTCACTTACCACATTTAATTGAGCACAGACCAGAACAACTCAGAAATTTATAGCTAATGTTTTCATCCATTAAAAAAAAAGATGTTTCCGATTTGTAAATTATTGCTTAATTCAATTTAAGTCACATCAGCAGGAGCACCTTGGAGTCATCATTGCTTCCAGAGTTTGCCTTACTTGAGGAGTGTCTGGAGGAGGGAAGAGCAGAATCCAGGAGTGCAGAACAGAGCACACCGCAAATAATTAAAAGACATGGGGAACTGAGTCCATTGGATAAAAAACTTCGATTCATGTTTTCCTGCAGCCAGTGGCCAGTGTGGGAAGTACATTAGAAGCCCAGAAAACAAGGATTCCCCATCAGCACCAAACGGGTTGTAAAAGGTAAGTGAAACTGCCAAAGGCCCTACAGACACAGGGGACTGCTGCCCAGCTCCCAGGTACAGGAGAGGCTGCTCAACACAGCCACCTCTTCACTGTACTCAGTTTTTACGAAGTATAAAGACTCCTGCAAGGAACGAACTTTGAACTAGTCATTAGCAGAATTCATTTGCCTTCTCCCCTTCAATAAGCGGCATCAGCTCTGCTCGTGTAAGAGGAAAACAGACCGGTAAAAATACACAGCCCTGAGTGGCAATCCCAGGGTGAAAACAGCTGCGGAGCTGCAAAACCTTCTTCAGGGGGTGGCAGAGGGAGAAAGGGGGAGTGCAGATGTCACACAGGAAGGGTCTGTGCCAAGTGACCCCACACCCCACGTTTCTTTATTTTAAAATATTATAATTTTTTTACTCCCGGTAAAAAAACCCTCAGATGCTGGCATTTTCTAGACAGAAATTATTCTCTTTGTTTAGACTTTAATACCAGCTACAGGCCCATTTGAATGCCCACCGGAAGTCTTTCCATTGGCTTCATTGCTCTTCGGTTATTCTCTATATTCTCATGCCATTGACAGCTTCTTGCTGATAAATATGTGATAGAAATAGTTATTGATACTTGTGGTGTGGCAAAATGGAAAAGTAAAGACCTAAGAAAGCAGTGCTCCTGACAGCAGGCAGCCTTTTCTGAAATGACGTATTCTATGATTTTGAAATAGTAGAAAAGATGTTCACTTATTAGTGTAAGTGAACTAGCTCTCTTAGCTAACGAGACCATCTTCAGTAGCCAAAAGCATCGTGTCATTAATGGAGTTACATAACGTGAGTAACCTTAAACACAAAAAACTAAAACCCTTCCTTCATCCAGTACCGACATGACACCAAACGCAGAACTGGGCTCCTTTGCCCTTGGAAGAGGACTGGCAAAAGCATGGCGTTTTTCCCAGCCACCATCAATCCCAAGAGGCAGAGCTCAGGAAACACTGCAGGGGACTGATTCCCAGCTTACTTACGTGTTGGCCTTTCTGCCAGCCACGGTTCGTTGGGTCTTGCTGGGCGCCCTCGGCCACAGAGCTGCCCGGCGTCATTACATACCAAAAAGCAACAAAGAGAGCTCAGCTGGCTTCAAAGGATGGGGGACCCACAGCCCGGGCTGAGGGGGGCTGGCAAAGAGCAAGGAAAAGTCAGGCTTCAGTAACTTTTAATGACAGCTCTTGTTAGGGTTAAAAAAACAACTCAGCCATCATGCTGTGATTCAATCTGAAGGGGAGACCATCACCCTTGCCGCTACAGGTCGCAGCACCACGAAGGAGGTTGTTATCCTCAAAATTAATCATTTGGAGCTACCATAACAGGCATGCAATGCCAAGCCGAGATACAAAACTCACTGCTGCCTGCCTGATTGGAGAGTGATTACTGTCACTTCTGCCATCTCATCCTACTTGCAGGATTCTGCTTCACCTATCAAATTACATTTTTGTTCCAAGTGGGAAAAAGCAAGTTGTTTCAGCAAAGTCCGTCTTTGTCCCCTTCCCAGGCCCCCTTATCAGTCCCTGGAGTAATACACTGACTGGTGCAGACAGACACTTCAGATAGCATTGGCCAGAAAAAGTCACAAATAAATTATCCTCTTTTATTTGTCCCATTTCTTAATAAGTCTTTGGCTAACAGAAAAGAAGGTTTAACATTTTAGAAAACTCTTATCGTTCTTTTCTGCTTTTACTGGAAATAAAAAATACTGAAGCAAAAATCAGTGGCCAGGATTGGTAGGAACCAACGGAGGAGACTTCCCAAGCCTTTGAAACTCTCCAGAAATGCCATATACTTGACCTTTTCCCTCATCAGTTCCACCCACATGAGCCCTTGGATATCTTTCTGGCTTTAACAGCGTTGCGTCTGCCAACATCATAGATGAAATCTGTCCCAGTCTTAGTATGTTGGCTGCATCTTCTGTGATCCTCTACTAAGAATAAGCTCTCATCATCATTCACCTCTCAGCAACTTTCTTGTGTCAAGAATGGACTACATTCTCGTTAGATGAGTGAGGCAAAGTGAAAATCCAGCTGTTGATGTTTCTTTTCTTCTGAGCAGTATTGATTTACTATGATTTCTGCTACAATATCTCCTGAAAGCTCCAGTGGAGACGCAGGCCCTGGGATGATAGGGGCTATACATGAGATACGGCTACACACCCTGAAATTTTACAGTCTAAAATTAGAAGACAAACAACTCAGATGTTATTGCAGACAAAGAAACTCACACATCATGAAATTAAACAGTCCCAGTGGGAGAAAGATTTGCTTGGGTCTGTGGATAAGATTGGCAGAAATTCATCCCCTGAGAATATCAGTATAAAACGCAAGCTTGGAACAACATCAATTACCATATATTTAATAATTTAAATGACATACACTTCATCTGTGCCTCATGTAACATCAGCATAACCTATCTATTTCAACAGTTGGATATCTTCTCTACCGGCTGGATTTCTGCTGTACTACTGGTAATGTTCACAATGAGTTTTATCATCGATTCCTTCAGAATTCCTGTTTCTCAGGCACTTAGATTCTGTAAAACAGCTCTTTGTGGCAGTTATTTTGAACTCACATTAGCTTCACATTGAGAATTCAGAGGTATTACATGACTGTTATATTAACGTCATTTGTGTATTCAGTTGCACAGATTTATGAAATGTAGCATGGGAAGGGGTTTAGAGAATTTGTGTATAAGACATTTCACAGTCATTAGCAACCACAGCAAAGCCCTGTTGGACCAACACAGGAAGGTAGAGAGAAATGCTCCTATTTTTCTGGCGCTCTGGAGTGGTTTTCCCATTTGTTGATTCTAGAAATTTTTTTTCAAGTAAAACCCAGTTCCAGGAGCATGAGAAATCACCCTAGATTTACATGCATACACTGCAGAACAAAAAAACCCCCGATCCCGCACAATAAATCATTTTCCATTTCATTTCAACATGCAATCGCATGACAGCACGCTGGGGAAAATGGAAATGTAATGGTATCACAGCTGCACATGGGCACACCGGCAGGAGAGCAAATCCAAGACAATACAGAGTTCAGAAGTTCAGATCCAGCATAGGGTTATAAAAGTTGAATTACAACCTTTGCTGAACTTGAATCCTTAGAGCAACTCCCCCACTGCCACACACACACGGTATCTTGTGTCCTTCAGCAGAGTAACCGGGGTGCTTAGAAAAGACAGGCTTCAACTGTGGATATTTCTGCCCTTTCCTCACTATTTTCAGTACCTTTCAGAATGAGCATGACTTGCTCTGTCCCTCCTAAATATGGGAGTCACAAAAGACACAGCACACCAGATTTTGTGAAAAAGCATAAAGGAAATGTCATGGCAATAGCATGATGCATTCACACACAAGAACAGCTTTGTTTGCAGGAACAAAAAATTCCACAAATGGAACATACTTCTCAGTGTATGTAGGGTAAAAACCTATTGGGTTT
The DNA here is from genome assembly GCF_000708025.1 of Charadrius vociferus. NCBI lineage: Eukaryota > Metazoa > Chordata > Aves > Charadriiformes > Charadriidae > Charadrius > Charadrius vociferus. The sequence continues at coordinate 2,076,942 of NW_009647419.1, forward strand.
TAATGCCTCAGGATGTGAAAAATCAAGGTTTAACCCAAGGTGTTCATCATGTTTGGATGGAAGCACTAGTCCTAACCCAAAATGGTTGCTGTGCTGTCTGGGAGAGCGGAAAGGAGAGAAGAGCTGTGGAGAATGTGTAGGGTCGAGCACCTCCCGCAAACTTATGCACCTTCACTGGCCAGCAAACCTATGCACCTTCACTGGCCAGAAAACCAACTGTCTCTAAAACACCACCTCAACCAGGGAAAGGCTCCATAAAGGTTTTCACGCCACTAAGTGTATTTTTAGGAAATGGAGCTCCCTGGGGTATGATGCCCACCTTCTCTTCACCCACACTCAACAGGTCAGAGCAAGCGAAGCCACAACAGGAATCTTCCCTGATTTTTGTTTAATCACTTTTCCTGGGTTTCTTTGCTGTTTTAATTCAGAATAGAGCCCACAGTGGGAAGAAAGTGTGGAGAGAGGGCAAGGGTGCCCTATGCATCTCCTCAGAGGGCTCCTGGCCACCACAGCTGAAACCACAGAGATTTTTATGGGACTTGAGCAAAAGAACAGATCCAAAGGGAAAGGCAAAGGGAACCAGTGAAGGAATTTAGCAAAATGGTGGTTTTGTTGCTGTGGCTTGCCGCTGGGCTCCTTTCTGACGGTGATCCAAGGAAACTGCCAGAAGGTCAGAGGACACATACAGAAAGGGTTTATTGGCTTGTGTGGCCCCAGAAAGACTTAGTTGGTGCTGTACACGGCAGCTCTCTAATCTGTTTTCGTTTCCTATTTTCCTAAAGAGAGAGGAATCTGCATCTGAGAACCTAAAATTAGGCTCCTAAATCTGAATGTAAGCCCTTAAATAAAGGTTGCCAAACATGCTAGTGGGATTTGGCAGTGCCTGGGCTATTACTGAATTCCTCATTGCGGGCAACAACTCACCGCAATACAACTATGTATTTTTAAGACAATGGATTTCATAGCGTCTATGAACCCCATCACAACCCAGGGGAATGAGCTGAATTCAATATCCACCAGACCTCTGTCTCACAGGAGATATCCATCACAATCTGGTGAAAAGCACTGCAACAGTTAAATCTCACCGTGATTTAGCAAAAGCGATCAAACAAAAGAGTTCCTGAAATGAAATCACTGAAATCTGCTTCCTTCAACACACCTTACACAATCTTTTTCCTCCCAAATTTATCTTTCTTTTCTCATCTTTAGGAACAACTACGACTATAGCTCCCCTCTTTAACTTATGGTCATGTCTCACTCTTTTGGTTGACCCCACCATGATCTCATGCCATTCCAGCATTGTTTCGTTACAAGCAAAATCCATGTACTGTGTATTTGCTTCTCCTCCTTCCCTACATTTTCCTAAAACACTTCTATACCTACACAGTCATCTACAATAAAATAAGAAAAGCACTTGGAAAACCTATTTCTTTCCAGTAGGGAAGGAAATAGCTTTTGCTACTCCTTCAGTTATATTGGCTGCTACAGTGATAGGGTCCCCATAGGAGCTTGGGCATGTATGTTTTGCTGGGGGCTTATTGCATTGCCCATGATTTCTACTCAGAGGACCCTGAAACAAACAAAAATCATAATCCTGTCCCTCCATCTTTCTGAAACAATATCTGAGAGTAGAAAAGAACACTCATTTGTCTTTTTTAAAATGATATTTTAATTACTCATGTCATGCCTCAGCAAAATGGCTAGCCTTTTGTTAAAATGGGGCTTAATTGCGTTATGGAGCCTTCATGGGACCCTCGCACATAAAGCGCTTTTCTTCAGACTTTCAAGACCTAAATTTGCAGTTGGCTCCTGACCAGCGCACTCGAGCAGATAGGCACGTAGGTAGCGGGCAGACCCTGTGTTGATGAAGTAATCATAGTTGACTGCCTCGCCTGTGCTATTCCACAAATATGCCCGCAAACAAAAATTGGATATGCATGTTGGTTTTCATTTTGAACTCATTCAAAAAAAAAAAAATGCCCTTGGTATGTCAGAAAGCATGGAGACACCTTCACGGACTGTTGGCTACGCCTCGGCAAAGCTTTACAACTGTCTGTTAGACAAAAAAGAGACTGATGCAGATACCTTAATAAGCATCCCATCTGTGAGGTCATCGGGATATTTCAAACAACTTTCAGCTCTCATTAGTTTAGCAGTTTCCACAAGCATGTCCTTATCTTTTGTAACTTTTGCAGCCAAACTTCCTGGGAAAGCCTCTGAGCTGGGTGACATTCTTACCCATGGGTCAGTCTGCGGTAATGAGCCACCAATTTATGTGTCCTTTGCACTCTCGGGCAGTATATGTTTAGATTAACCTTTCATGTTGTGAAATTTTTTCTTTATCCGTGTAATTCTCTGGCTTCTACCATGCAAATCTCATTATTCCTAATAGGCTGCAATTAGGATCTCCAAGCTGTTGATCACAGTCATTCGGAACAGTGAAGGGCATTTTCCAAGAATAAGTGCTTTTTCTGCTATATTAGTGATGGAATGTGTAACAGATACTATGCTTGAAAAGTAATAGTGAATAAGAGAGCTGCAGGCTAATGGGAATCCTTATCAACTCTCTGGTTTTGTACCTTCAATTAACATAGAAGTAATAGCATAGTCTATTGCTTCACATAAAACACGCTATGCACGATGTTGCAGGGAAATGAGATTTACGATTTTTCAAGTCTGCTAGGCCTAAATGAGTAAATGGGTATTTATTACAATTTCTTACAGTTTTATGCACTTGAAAGAGATAAAGCAGGTTCATCAGCACTTGCTCACATGCTAGGTCTTTATCGCACTAATGAGTACCCCTTTAAAAAGGATGTTGTAATGCTATTTTCTTTTCTAAGAACTCTCAAGTCTGTATTCAGAATTTGTTGGACTGAAACATGCTTCTTCTTAAGGTGCAAGAGGGTAATATCCACAATCCTTATTCAAATCTTTCTTTGGCTGCTGCTGTTTTCTCAGCTTTGTGTGAAGGACATGGGTGGAAAAGGAGAAGTGGCGAAGTACTGGTAGCAAGCAGATGGATGCAGTATGAAGAAGTAATAAGAGATGACAAGGAATATTTATCTGCAGGGCCTTAAAAGATAAAAACAAAACTTTGAATAGGAGGCAAAAAGCAAGAACAGCCCCAGGAGTGAGCCAAACGTGTGCATGCATATGCATGGTTGGAGGGGTGTCTGCTCAAATCAAGACAAAGGGGCAGAAAGTGAAAAATGGAGGCTAAGCAGAAGACATTGTAGTATTTCAGGAGTGGGATAGTCAACAACTGGACTAAAGTTTTGGTGGGAAGGCTGAAGTAGCAGTAAACTAGGGAAGGGATTACCAAAAAAGGCCTGGATGGGAGTGGGGCAAATGGGCAGTAAATTGCCAAAGACTACCATGATCTGCAACGGCTGAGGCTGGGCAGGGCAATGGTGAAGGTTAGGAAGGACAGAGTGGGATGGGAGCGACTGATTTCATACTTGGACGTACAAAGCTATATTCTGATCACATTTTATACTCCAGCTATCTTCATTTTGGTCTGCTGTAAATTGAACTCAAGGTTTATTAGCTCCATTATTAACCTTCATTTTCCAACACTGTGTGTCAGTTCACTTGATGCATACAAAACCAATCTTTTCGAAGCAAATAGAAAATGTTCATGAGGCCCCAAATGACCTGAGTAAGGAGGGGAAAACTCTCCAGTCCAGACTTTCTCAGCTACCAACTGCCTGCATGGGCTCCACTGCTTTCCCATAGATTCCCACCAAAAGTAATAAAACCTGAAAAAAGTCTGTTAGGGAGCACCACTCATATCATATTTGTATCACCAGGAAAAGCTTTGAGTTTGGGTGTAACTAGTTCTGTGGGTTGGATAACCATTTCTTGCATTTCCTTCTTGATGTCTACCTACCATACCAATTTTATTCCGCATTGCCTATTTACAGTTTACAGCAGACGCCAGCAATGGCTTTTCTGTTGGTACTTTCCATAACCACACTTTCACATAGCGGTTTCTTTGGAACTGAGTAAACGACCCGGTCCCCCAGGCAGGCTGGCTTCTAGGTTTCTCCCTTTACTCTTTCTACACTCCCTTACAAATCTTAGAAAATACAATCTTTAAACACAACCATCATCACGTGCTCCATGATATTTATCCGTATTTTCCTGTTGTTTTTCGTCTTTAGAACTTGTGTGCTCTGATGGAGTCAATATGGTTTTCCTTTCACTGTTACATAAAATAGTACTTTATGCACATTCGGAAAGGGAATTTCAGTAACAGTAATATCCCTTTCCCATCTCAGAGAGAAATATTACTGTGGGTCAAACACTAGGTTTTCCTGATGCAAAAGATGCAATTCAGGATAGGAAAGTGACATGTACTGTTGGACAAAAAAAAAAAATGAGGTAAGGAAGAGAGGTTAAAGAGCCAGTCCTGGGCAATGAGAACTAAATGCAAATAGTAACCAATGCTTTCCAAAGGGCTTCTGCGAAGATATATCAAAACAGTATTTGCATCCAAAAAAGGCTGTATTTCCATATGTGATTGAAAATTTGTGTATGTTTTATGACACAAACCATTCATAAGACACAAAGCTTTTGCTGTAGGTGTCCTCCAAAGATGCCACCATTCCTATACTTTGTGACACAACCAATACCCCTGCTACCCAATTTGTCACTGCAGGAAGTATGTAGGGGATATTAACTTTTGGAACTGACAGAAGTACAGACATCTAGAAGGAGAGTCATTAAGCCTGAACTTTCTAATCAGATCTTGGTCACCTCTTTTCAAAAGGCCTTATACAAAGCCCCTTCATACGACTTGCACTAAAAGCAGGGCATAATATCTTAGGCAGCTAAGATTGCAATATCGGTTTTGTTCATTTGAGCTGATATGTCTCAGACTGATGATTCACAGGATCATGTTAACTGTTCTGCAGAACCAGGTTAAACAATACAATTTAGTATTTTCAGCTACAATTTAGTGGCAAGTTGTCAATAATCAGTCCACTCATGCCCACTATTTGGGGAGCAACTAATCTTTAAGACGACCCTTCTCTCTGTTTCCTGGAAGCTCCCAGAGGTGCAACAAAGGCAGCTTTGCTTCCAGGAGCCTGGTGTAGCCTCGCATGCTGCCAGCCGTCTCCATCTGCGAGGGCACACAAACGCGGCGTGGTTCTAACTCCACAAAGCATTGACCTCAAGATGCAAATATATACTTAGTGATACAAAGACTTACACAAATGTAAAAAAATGTAAAGCAAGTAAGACTATCAGGAAGAACAACAACTGCTGTCAGAAACCTGACTTTATGCTCTGTAAGATAAAAAAGCAGTATTTATGGGTAATTATTAGGCCTCCTGTGCCCTTCATAGATTAATTACTCTATTGTAGGGGGTTTTGGGGGCGCAGACATAGCCTAGATCTCAACACAGTAGCTTAAACATGGGTGTTTAGAGGCATCTGAGATGTCTTGGATCTCTGCCCCCAGATGCTACTCAGAAGATTACGTGTCTCCTGGAGATCCCGTGTCATGTTTGTTGGCACTGCACGGGTGTCTTATATCCATTTATATGAGAAATTAATCATTCAAGAACGGACTAGCAAATTCCCAGAGCATTTAACAGCCAAAGAGTCTGCAGGGCAATACCCCACTGGCCTAGAGGCCTGCTCACAATCAGGCAACATGAAGAGACACCTCCTCCAGCAGGCAGTAGCAAGAAGAGAGTGAGAGAACACTCAATTTGGTCACCATGAGCCCTGCCCACATACCACCCCCTTTGCCCTGGGAACGTCCCTGTTTGCAAACAGGGAACCGCGTGCAATGCATGAAGTGATGGAGAACCTGCCTCACACCTGGACACACCTCTTCAGTTTCTTAACTCCAAAAGCATCATTCCTCCCTTAGGAGATCATCAAATGAAGGAGATACCAGGGCTGAAGCCAGGCCAGAATTAGAGGCATATCAGCTACTCCTCAGTAACTGCCTGTGGTTATATGGTCTTACCCTGTGGTACCCACAGGAAATGCAAGGCACTTATCCCTCCCAAGAAGCCTATGCAGTGTAGCACACGGTAATAACATGATCATGACCTACCGTTTATGGCCAGCTGACCTACTGCCACTGTAACTCATTTGCCTGCATAAACCTAATGAAAATCTAGTGCATGCTAAAAGGCCAGCATGAAACCAAGATAAATTTCTATCAGATTGTCATCAGACCAATTTTAATCTTAATCTTCCAGGGCTAAACAATCCCTTCTGCTGAGGGCTCCAGATGGGATAACAAGAATGCAAATAGCAGTCTAATCAGCATGACAGAAATGGAAGATGTGGGAGCAGAGCCTTGTTTTCTACTATTTGAAACCCAGCCAATGAGTCATTTAATCTGCAGCAACATGTATAGTACCAGTAGCTTGTAAATGAGATGATTAATAGAAATTTTAAAACTTTTTTTAAGATGTAAAGTTACAGATAGTTTCCTGTAGGCAGGTGGAACATCACCTCTGGCAACATCCAAATTGTCTGAAAGAATTAAGCATCAAATTTCTTTCAGCAACCTGTGTAAGTACTTGGCCAATTTCAGCAGATACAATCTCACTAATAATATTTCTTGCACTCTCTTTCACGTTGTTTTTGGTTGGATCTTTTTAAGGTTTTGTTTTGGAAATAAACTGAAATAGAGAGGGGTTTCAAAAATTAGAACCCCACTTTTTCCAAATATTTACTTTTCTCTCCATATCTGACTAAGCTTGTATTGCAACAACTCTGTGTTTTCTAAGCTGGAAAGGTGCTTCACGCTTAATCAGTAGGTGCTGATGGTTTTTTTTCCTGCTCTCTGTTTATAAAGAAATTCTCTATAAAGGGACATAACAGGAAAAAAAGAAAACCCACAGAGAGGTAGACTGCAGAAAACCAGCTATGTAAGCTTCACTCTTTCAGTTTGTATCCTCTATTTACCTTTAATTGACTAGGAACAGATAATTAAAATAAGCCAAAATAAAGGACTCAAGTGCACACAGGTGCTCACCCTGCCTGGGCTGAAGCAGTCTCCACAGTGTACAGACAGGCTTCGGCACCTGGGTGAGAAGAGGGATGAGGACAGGAGTAACTTCCACCGCTTGCGATTTTAGTTAGATTAGTGAGCGTGAAATACCGCCTGCAGTTCCCAAAAAGTGCCAAACCATTTGCCTGTGCAGCTGTGTGCGGGTGTGGGGCTGTGCTGGAGGAGCCAGGGCTCACTGGTGGTATGAGGAGGGGGCAGCGCTCCTCCGCATGCAGGGTGGGCTCACTTGCCACTCACTTTCAGAGAGGTGGGTCAGGAAAAAAACAATATGAGCCACAGCTTTTCCCTCAGCTCACCTCACTAGTATTTCACTTCCAAAGGCCTATGTGTAAAGCTGGCTCTACAAGATTTGGTAGTATCTTTAATCTAGATTATTGTAACTGAGATCTTCGCATGGGAAAGCAGCCATAGTCAAAGAGCTCAATTTAAATCTGACCGAAATCACTGGAGAGACTCCTGCTGGGTTCAGTGTACTTCAAATTAGGTATATGAAACATCTTCTAGCAACACGTTACAAACCATGGTTGCAAAGTGCCAACAGAGACAAGTGGCCTTCACACTGGACCAATAGGAGGGCAGTGCAAGCTCCTCATATAAAAAGTATTTACAGACTCGTATTGTGTAAATATTCTCTCTTTCCAGATTAACTTGAAGTCCCATTTGGAGAAAATTTAAGGGTTGCCAACAGCTTCTAGCATTATCCCACATTTCTACAGATTCAAATGATAAATTGATATCTCTCTATTACATTAAAAAAAAATTGAATAAAGTTTTGTTCAAAAGAGTAAAACATTTGTAAAATAAATTGAAGTGTACCTCTCTCATTATCTTTCTCAACTGTTCAAATCCCCCAGTCCTCTCCAATCCTATGCAGCAGATATCCCACGTTTCAAACATTTGTTCCAGCACTAACTGCACTGACTTTATGGAGATGGTTCCATTTCTGCTGTGGTTGAAAATGCTGCGGTGACTTTAACTGTAAGGTTCATGGACGATTATGCAGACAAAAAAAAAAAAGGAGGCAAAGTGTGGATTAGACTCTACTTCTGCAAATATTTCTGTACAGCTGGATGCATGCGCAGAAGTGATCTCACTGAAGTCAATGGGATGAAACACCAACTCAAAGGATATAGGTAAGTGCCTACAGTAGGGCACATAGTTAAGCTTCCACAGCCTACAGGTAATTTTGATATAATTGGGGAGGTAAGAGTGTGGACAGACCCTGCAGGCACCTAAAGATAGGACATGCTTTTCAGAGTTAGTTGCTTCAAGCACAGTTAAATGATTCTTATCAATGCTACGGCCGAACACCCTGTAGGATGGAGAATATGGATGCAGTGTTGGCTGTGGAACAGCTACCCTTACAAAGAGTAACTGGGTTACCCTTACAAAGAGCTAAACCAGTTTTAAACTAATTCACGTGAAGTGGCACAAAATGAAAGTCCCCCCGCAACAGTGAACCTGTTTCAGGACTGTCTCTAGTTCACTACCGCAGGTTTTAATTTGTACGCAAAAGACCACATTCAGTGAGGTTGCTGCCAATTAAGATTATTTATGGAGAACATGATGTTTAATTTCAAACCTCACGGTTTCAAGGAAAAGAGGGCAGGCCCTGAATGAATATAGATGGGGCCCTCCCGACAGTGCTGGCATGCAGCAAGAAACAACATTTGGCTGCACACAAACATCCTGGAGTGATGCAGCAGCGTGGGACAAGATGTCCCTGCCCTCCCTTGTCTGGGCTGCCACCTCCTGGCTTGTGAGAGCCCTCCTTTCCCCTTCAGTACCCATAAGCTCAACTAATGTCAGCAAAACCGAGTAATTTCAACAGAAGGAGTCCTGGGGGGGAGGAGGGGGGACATTTTGCAGGAGGTGGGGGCTGCAGCCAGCCCTCCGCAGTGCAGGTGGGCCACAAGCCACATCTGGGGATACTCCACGACAGTGAGCCTCGCTCCTGAAGACCATCAAAACCTTGCAACTGGCAGGGTCTTTATCCAAAACTTTGCTTTTCATGCAGGTATTTTGAATATTTTAAATTATTTTAAAGTATTTTTGAAAGTGTCACTTTCCTGGCAGGGTTACATCAAAGCCAGGACAGGTTGCACACACTACAAAGTCACGGAGCAGCAAGCCGAGAGCACCCCAGGCTCAGAAGCTGCCAAAGGGAAGGAGCTGCTGGCAGGTTTTAACAGACTCCCTCCAACGGAGATTTTTAATCAGCACAAAACACCACAGCAATAAAAATGTAATGTGCTAACCTGGGGTAAAACCTTGAGAATGAGCTTCCTGAAGAAACCTTGCTGTTGATTTTCAGAGAGGCACAGTCTACATCTTATCCCAATCTATCTGACCTGACAGCTACCAAGCCTGTTGGCACAGGGCTTATCCAGTCCTTAACTACAAGCCTTAACCACCAAATTAAAATTCATTAAAGAAAGGCTACGTGAGTTATTGCTAGTGATTTTTAGAGGCGATGACAGTGCACCCTATGAAACAGGCACACATTGCATTGGATCCTGCCAACTACACAACTACACTGCGTTATGCTGAATGTGATGAGGTATTTCTCATTATTACCTGCCGAGAAAAAGTAAGGGTGTTTCCAGCAACAGCGATATTATTGCTAATGTCACAGATGAGTAAAATCTCAGTTACAATGGTGTGTAAAGTTCTTGCTATCTGTGTATTCAGGAAAGATTAATTCCTTCTGAGACAGGCAGGGAAGGGCCACCAAGATGGCAAGAGAATGGAAATGCATGATGCAAGAGAAAACTGAAGGAATTTATCCTGGCAAAAGAAAAACTGAGATATTATGTTGCTGCTATTTAATACCTGAGGGCGAGAACTGTGACAGAAGCTCGAACCAAACTGACTATCAGAAGGGGCGCACTCTGGAGCAGCCTAGCTGTAGAAGCAGCGAAGGCAAAAACCTAACCTAAGAATGATCCTTATTTTCATTTTTTTACAGGTTTTAAATGATTTTTTTTTTTTTTTGCGGGGGGTGGGGTGTACAAAAATCAAAAAGGTCCTTCCCTTTCTCAGTTCTAATATTTTACAATTTGCCGCACTGTGGCACTATGTCAGCAGCGTTCCTCAGCTCTGCCACGCTGCCTTCTGTGTATTGCACATTATCAAAATGCAGAATCCTCTGGCTTCTGGTAATGTGGTTAGCCACAGTGACTGCTGCAGCAGCAACAGGCAAGAGATTATAACTTTCCTGTGGTCAAGTTGCAAATTATTGATCTATAGTCTATTACACTGAAAGGAGAATGCTGTAGCATGTTGTATTAATATAGCTCCATATTTCTTAATCCATCAGGGAGAAAAGCACTGCTTTCTGCTGTACGCATTTTAAGATTTTTAGTTGCTAAAATAATTTAAAATATTCATTAATCAATAACAGTAGATTTAGAGAAGGACAAAATGCAACTATGTGGGAAGCCTCTACTCATCCATCATAAAGCCAAAGATGAATTTTCTCGAAGTAGCAAATAAACTGATAAGAAAATTCTTGGTGGTGCTTTCTAAATACAAATCCAAATCTGCTCATATCCCTTGCTAAAAGGAGTGTGAAGATAGTTAGCACAGCAACAGTGACCAAGAGATGATAACTACTGTATCATTCCTATAATCAAGTTGAAAATTAGATATTAAGACTGGGACATATGGAGAGAGGACAGCAGTCCTGATGGGATCTGTCTTGGCAGGGCTGATAAACCATAACAAAACTTCCAACCCAAGAATGAAAGAACATGAGTTGGATCCGAGTCACAATAATGATTTGAATTTTATGATATTTTTATATACATAATAGAATTTTAGAAATTGCATTTTTATCAAATTCCTGTTTTGATAGCCCAGGTTTTTCCTAAAACTAGAAAAACTGGAACTTAATAAAAACAAAAGGGAAGGAAAGAAACTGTCATTCACATGTCATGAGGACGTAGGATAAATATTATGGGACTGTGGAGTGAATTAAACAATGGCAATGCTGCATTGGCTGAAATAAACAAAATGCTTACATACCAACTATGTAAAAAAAAAAAAAAAAAGATAAATGGCTTTCTCAGAACAGCTCTGTTTTCTAGTTACTAGAAGTTGTTTTACTCCTAAGTAAGGTAAGTTTGGTGCGAGATCTCTTTGATTTATAAAACACTTTCTTTGTTGCAAAATCCCATCTATAAACAAACAAATTTATTGCAATTTAAGCTGCAATCGCTCCTATTATACTGTCAGTTCTGATTAACTTCACCATAATCTGGTACATCAGTTTATTATAACAGGCAGACACGGGTTTCTTCTCATGAGAACAAAGTAATGGATATGGGGAATGAAGACCTTTGTTTTTAAGGCTGTAATCTGTTCTAATGCAGTGAAAACCAACAACAAGAACAAGAACAATGATTTTGGTGCTGGCCTAAAACAAGCGCTGGCATTCTTCTCACTGAGAAAATCCCCCATTATGAGACCTTGTCCAGTATCAGTTTAATAGCCTCTGCACCGCTTGCTGTAGTGGTGAGGGTGCCGCTTTCCAGCCCGCATCGCCAAGGCGGGTGGTGTGGAAAGTTTAGTTTAATAATTTTCCCTTGTTCTTTGAACAGGTTAAGTAGATTTCATTTTTGCCAAATACTTTACATCGAATAAATCATTCGAGAGCCCGGACAGTTATGCTGAAAGAATTAATTTCTGCATGACAACACTTGTCATCGCTTTTCCATTGAATCAAAAAACAGATCTCAAAGAAAGCTACAGTTGAATAAGTTAGTCTCTTATTTACAAAGCAAAAAGTAACTGTGCTTCTTAAAAAACTTCAAATATTTTGTTTGATGGCTAATGTTAGAAGGAAATAAAGCAGTTTTAAGAATGAATAAGAAGATAGTCTGAAATGCCTCACTGTGGTTTGCTAAGTATTTTTTCCCACATGACAAAGCAAGCTGTCATCTTATGTTCTGGCTTGTGGGTCTAGATTTCACAATGCGGGTGACACAGATGACACAACTGCACGTTGTCTTTTGGCTCTTCCTTCTAAGACCAGAGGGGTACGGGGGCAACAGCTAGGTCCTTCCTTTCCTACAACAAGAACTTCACTTTTTCTTACCTGTAGATTCCTTCTTCACCTCTTGACACAACCCCTGCATTCAAAAGAGGCATGCCCTGAGCAGATAAAAATTGGAAGGGAGCAAAGGAGCAAGCAGTGACCATGGAATTGCCAAGAGAGAGAAAAACAGGGAGGGAGAATCTCACAGGCTGACATCTTTACAGAAACAAAATTACATATCAATAAATCTCTTCTGCAATGACCCAGCAAGTACCAAAATCCTCCTTTTTGGAGCAGAAGCACGTAGATCTGGAGGTGACCAACTAGCATACATACCAAAAATGACCAGCCACAAAAATCCTACTCTGTTCAAAACTTACTTGATGTTATAAGTATACAGGACTTGCTCAAATAAATCCCCCAAACAAACATTTCCAACAGGGAAACAGGCTTTCATGCCTGTGTAAAATCTAGAAGAAAAAGGAGAGGTTGAATTCTTCTCCCTAGGAGATGACACTGAAAACACAAAGATTGGGAAAAAACCCAGACTAGACACTGACAAAGTGTTGCCCATAAAACTGCAGCACCCCATAGCAGCTAGGCACACTCTTGATACACAGGCAAATTAATATGTTACTTAACACCAGTGAGGTTTGACAGGTGTGTTTACCTACAGGCTCAAAATATCAAACGATGAAGAGCATTGAAGTTGTAAGTTTAGTGCTGCGAGGGCTGATTTGTGCAAATTTCACAATCGTCTCAGGTTTTACATCCCTTCTAAACCTGTTTTTGAGCCTTTTCAAAATGTCTCTGAACATTCCCAGTACTCACAGAAGTACCCAGTCCTCTTCCCAGTCTTGCTGACTCCTAAGCCTAGTTGCTATTTCTTGGTAAGGAGTTTCAAGCTCCAGCTGTAATTTTACATATTCCCTTTTGCCTATGCCCTGCCAAACGAAAAAGCTCCAGCCTTTTCACTCTCTCCGGAAGCCTGGATTCATTGGAGGGGGCAGGAGCAGCCTCTTTCTACTCTTCCTATGCTAGGAGGGGAAACGCAAAGCTTTGCAATCAGAAAGGGACAGACACATCATGCCTGGTGAGGGATATCTAAAGACACGGAGATCAAACTGCCGGACCAAGCATGTTCTAGAGAAAACGAGGTCTTTTTTCATGCATCAGCCTTCCATTAGAAAATCATTTGCTAGTACACTTCTGGGTTCTCAGGTTCAGAAACACAATGAATAAATTAGACTATCTGGTGCTTTCCTGGGTGCCTCTGTCTCTGTGCTGTCAGTCACTAATAAAAGCAGCTCCCACCTCAGATGTCAGTGGCTGAAACATGAGTAATTCATTTAGTCACCTTAAGACGCTTCTAAATCCAATGCTGCCTTCTTTCCTTTCAAGTTCAAAATTCACTCCTCTTCTAAAGCGTTGCTGACGGCAAATGTTGCAGAGTTGTGCAAATCATTATCTTTCAAGCAGATTTCTTTAGTCATTGCTAGGTTTCAATGTTCCCGTTTCAAATTCAATAAATATGTTTCCTAAAAGGAATAGCGATTACACAGCAATGCTGAGCTAAGGAGAACACAAGCTTTGTTCCAGTGAAAGCAGTGACTCAGATTTCAAATGTCATTGTTTTTTAATACTTTTCACAGCAAAATCTCATTTCCCATATTACAGATATGAAATTAGTGAAGAACTGAAAACTTCCATAAATGGGTTGTACTACATGGTATAAAACTTACTGCAAGCGAGAGTCCTCATCTCAAAGACCTCAGCAGGAAAGCAGACCCAAATGTCTTGTTTGTGCAATGCACATAATTTTTAGAGTCACAAATTACAAAACCTGAAATACTTGGATTTTTCACAGGCTATTTTAACTTTCCTCCCAGAGCCATTCCATCCCTTTGAGCAACATCAGTGACTTAGGGAGGTCTCATACATTGTTTTATAATGCAAAAACCAAAAGCTTCAATCTCAAACTAGAAACAATTCAGCTGTTTCTGAAGTTGTAATAGGGGAGTATGGGCAGAAACAGAGAGCTTTCTCATCAAGAAATGCAGGTCAGCTGAATGCGTCTAGATCTGGATCCCTACTGACTTTACCAGTTAGTGGTCAAAAAGACAGAGAGCAGGAACAGAATCTGTACTAGCTGTAGATGGGTTTGTTGCTGCCCCAGCAAGAAGAAAGTTGTGTCAACTGTCAAAAATATGAGTTGGGATTGACTAGTCGGAGGCCATGAGGAAAAAAGATGGAGCTGACTGAGACAGACTTCAGATAAACCACCTGCTTTGGAAACTCAAGCCAATGGCTTCAGTATGCATATTCACGGTATCCAAAATATGCAGACTAAATAGCTTAGAAAAAGTTCAAATTATCCTAGAAAGTAGCCTGCCCGTGCACTGCTGTGAAGTGTGCTCACTGCCCAAGTCTTATGCAATACCAGCTTTTACTGGTGTGCTGAGGTGGGCACATACCCGCTGTGCACCCTGTCCATCTCTGGGCCAGTCCCTTCTGGCACAGGGTGCTTCACCAGGAGCACACACCACCAGGAGGGGATGGGGACAGAGGAGACCTGCCATCCTCAGCTCTATGGGGATCCAATTGGGCCTAATGTTGCCTCTGGGAAAAGTCATGTCTAAAGACTGACTGATTGACTTCTCCTTGGAGGTGAGAAGAAGAAAAAGAAGTATCAGTTATGTTACAGTTCTATAGATTCAAAAGAGATTATAAATCGAAGCTGAAAAGGTTGTCACTGTCGTGGTTTGGCCTCAGCCAGCAACAAAGAACCACGCAGCCGCTCGCACAACTCCCACAGTCGTGGAAAAAGAAAATGACAGGGCCAAACTCGTGGGTTAAAAGAGTGCAATTTAACAGAACAGCAAAAGGAAAAGACAAAAACGCGATTGCAGTCCCGCCGCGAAGCGCACCGACCGGACCCGCACCACCGCAGCCCACCCCCGAGTGGCGACTCCTCTCCTCGCCCCGGCTAGCTCCTCTTATAGCCCGGGCATGGGTCACGTGGTATGGAATACCTGCCCCCTGCCGGCTCCGGGGGAGATTAACCCCATCCCTGCCGGAACCAGGACAGTCACGTAAACAATAAAATTGGCAAAATATCATTTTGATTTTGCTCAGTATTGTTTTTTGATCAAAAACTTTTGTGCTATCAATGCTCACTCTCCGGCACAGCATGAAAGAGAAGAACATGACGCATCAGGAAAGAGGAGTGCTGAAGAATGACTGATGTAGCAATGCCTCGTACCTCTGTAGTGGAAAGCTGGACTGAGAAACAACATATATGCATAAAAAGTAGGTGCAGTATTAAGCCCTTTAGGGCTCCATAAAGCATAATCTAACCAGAAAACAAATTTATTGAGTGACTGATGTGGAAGACAGGAGAAATATGCTCTGATAAGGTCTTTCGTAAGATTCAAGACTTTAGCACCCACAAAAGCACTGACTAACTTCTGGCCAAGAGGTGTAAGCCACTCACCACATACACTTTCATTAGTCCTACAAGGAGTGGTGTGAGCACTGAAACTAATGAACCTTCCCCTGTGGATTTGTGCCCCATGGTTGAACTGTGCCTATTAAAGGATGAGCTTGTGATGAAGCCTTCCTGTCAACAAACCCTAGATAATACAGCTCTCTTCTGTCCAGTTTGACTGAAGCTTATAGGGATGTCCAGGACCACGGGGATCTCTGTCCCTCTAGTCCAGAGTGGCCAGATGGTTCACAGGCTGTTTGCAGAGCACTAAGACACACACATATGTGCAGTCAGCAAGGACATCGCTTGCCTTGCCTCCCCAGGAAGCTAGCTGAAACCAGACGCTCTCCTCATCTGCTTATTAAAGGAAAGCATCCAAAAGAAATGTGGACAAATATTTTGCAGAACTGCTGCCTACTTCTCCTTTTAAATAATTGCTGCATTAAGGGAAGTTGGAACAGCCCCACAGATCAACACATAGTTCAGATTTCACAAATAGCCGAGCATGAAAAGCCAGGAAGGAGAACAGTCCAATAAGGCTGTAGGTGGTCAAGCACATCTGCTAAGACACTTGAACGGGATCAGACTGTGAAAAACAACAATGAAAAACAAAGTGAGAGACCAGCACTGCAATGTCATTCTGTACCAATTTCTGACCAAAATATCCCAGGTCCTAGAGAAACACAGCTGTGAATCTGTCCTGGAGCCAGGCACTGGAACTGAAGCAACATAAAAAGAACTGGTTACTGGGTTTTACTCCATTTTACACCTTCTAAGCATATATTTTATGTATGTGCTTCCAGTGTAAAAGATAACAAATAGCAAATAGACTTAGCAGGCAAGTGCAATTTCCAGCCTGTTTAACTTTATGAAATTGGTTCAATAAACATAACACAAAGAACATAAATGGCAGGTAGTACTTCAATAATATTAACAATCTTTGGTTATTCAGTCCCCTGATGACCCAAAACGAAAATAAATGCATCAAGCTGGCCATGTAAGAGATGCTCATTTTTGTCACTTTTCCTCTAGTAATCTTGTACCGTTTATTAATTTTGTGCTTTACAGCTTGGATAAAAACAGACCAATATCCTGAAATACAGACTTGTAAATGTCAAAATATAAGCAAATTTTCTTCTGCAGTATCAGACTCTTTATCTTATTAATGACTAATCTTATTACATAAGATCTACGTGCTATGCATTTATAAACAACATTATCATCTTCATTTAACTTCAGTTAAATTCATGCCCTAACAAGTATTTATCAAGATAAGATGAATGACATCATGGATTTTGCCATAAGGTGTTTTACAACTCATACCTGGCTAGACAGTGTTTATTCCTCAAACTCTTCCATAATTACAGATATTGCTTAAGTATCTTGTGTGTGTGCTAGTGCTCTGAAATGCAGCGTGTAAACACACCTTGGAAAACTGACTTACCACCTGTGGGGGAGATGATATCATACTTCCTTGGTGGTATTACCATAAACCTTCATTTCACATTTGCTTGTAATACGAGACATGAGAAACACATGCTGCATGTAGCAAAAAAAAAAAAATGACACATCTCACTGTTTAATCATTTCAACTTTCCATGGCATAGCCAAGTTTTTTGTGGTGCTTTTTAGTCTAATATTCTTTACCAATGATTCTTGTCTTCATTCTCACCCACAATCTTTTCAAGTTGGTGTTCTCATGGCAGTGTATGCCTCATGCTAGAATATGTGGGCTTTGTCATAGAAGAAAGTTTTAGTGAAAAAAAAGGAACTGGCTACATATACCAAGGAAAAAATGGTCTACTGTCAACACAGAGGTTTAGCCTGAATCCTCCCATCTTCTCTGAAGAAGGTCCAAGTCAAAGGAAATGCTACTCAGTGTGTTAAGCCAGAGAAGATTTGTGGGAACTGAACTTATGACGAACCTTAGTGGGATACAGAAATGCCTTGTGACTTCCGCCAAACCCCATTGCAATCCCACATTTCATGGCAAAGTGCCTGGTAATTGGGTGTAGTAATTAAAGGAGTCCTCTACATCAGCTACGAGCAGAGATATGTATTGTGGTCATAGGGAACTGTACTTCTATCAATTTAAGAGAGGAATATAACCCTAGAGGGAATTGGTCTCTGCATTAGTATCTTGTATGTCTGCCCACTTTTCATCATTACCGTTTTTCTGTTTTCCCTATAAAACCAAGCAGATATTTTAGATTACAAAAGATACGCCATTGAAATGTCTTAGTTCCACAATCACCGGAGACAGTTTCTGAAGAGATGCCACAGACAGTTATTGAAGGAAATAAATGAAAGATAATTTAGATGAAGAAGATGGTCCTACCTACGTACTCTACCCAAATACTCAGACACTGCTGTATTCTTCTAAGCATCAAAACAGACTAGCTGGGAGATGAGAAGTCAAAAATAATGAAAGTGTTTTCCAAGCAGATCATAAAAATAGCTCCTGCTAAAGTAGACCGAGCTGCTCCTATGGACACAAAATAACCCATGTCATTCCCATGGGAACAGGAAATACTCTTAATTATCACAACACTGTTATGATAATAAACTAATAAATGCAATGAAATTCAAAGCTAGCTACACATTCACATTATTTAACTATTATAACTTCTTCATACTGCATTTGTTTAACCTTTTTCATTACTCCACAAGATCTTGCTGCAGGACATATAATATTGAAAAGTTGCTTCCCACTCTGAAAACAGAACCACAAGATAATACAAATAGCAATCCTGGGGTTGTGTGCCACAAGATTTATCTTTAAAAAAAGAAAAAAAGGCTTTTTGTTCTGCTCACTTGTGCTCTTGTGGATACTCTGTCCAGTTTTAGGCTCTGGCTTTATGAGCAATAGCAGGGCGCCTGGAAAAAAAATTAACAAGAATTGACATACATCTATGAACTATAATCTACAAGGAGGCTGGGAGACTGCACCTAGAGAAGTCTCAGGGGAGACACTACGTCAGACTTCAAATATATAAAAGGGTCCAGACAGAAGAACCTATTCTCTGGATCCCTGATGGATAAAAAGTTATGTGTCTGAACTGCAAGAAGGAAACCTGAGCATTTGGGAAAGGGCAACAAAGCCCCAGACATACTGTCAAAGGACAAAGTGGGATCTCCATTGGGAAGGATTTTCAGGAGAGCTCAGACACATTTCTGTTGGAAGCATTACAGGAATATTTGATCTGGGCTTGGCAGCAGCAGGGTGGGCTATGTTATCCCTGGAGATCCTCACCAGTCCCCCATGGCTGCACCTCCGTACTCGCCCTCTACAATTTCCAGCTGTAGTTTTCAGCCGCTTGACTTCCCAGCCTGCTCCACCTTGCGTGTGGGGACACGAAGATAAGGAACAAGAGATCTCAGTGGGGAGCTCTGTGTCCACTGAACGCACACACACGTCCTGCTGGTACTGAGCGGCACATCTGTAGCAGAGGCTGTGGCTCCGACTCTCTGCACGTGAGCTGTGTGCTGCTTCTTCTCCCATGAGCTGGAGTCATTTGTCCCAGATGATACCTAACAGATGTAATAAAAGACGCACTCCCTGACCCCACGCGGAGTTGACTGTTTTTTGCCACAAGTGTTTTTCTACCATGTTTGGTGTTTTAAATCTGTGTTTTGTTGCAGGATTTCCCAAAAGACTTTGCAAGAGGTGCCAGGAAAATGTTTCAAGTAGGGTGAGCCAGTGCCATCAGTCAGCTTCATCACTTGGCATTAAGATGGAAGTGAGTGTCGTGCCTAGCTGGTTTTAATATAGGTCTGGCTTGTCAAAAAAACTTTGGGAAACAGCAGAAGTGGCTGCATGTATTTATTTCTCCTGCTATAGAAGATGCTTGGTGGTTTTGTCACATTTTCTTAGTAAGATGGAAAATATCTGTTAAAACTTATCTGTCAGTGGGAACACTTAGCAAGGGTCTACTTGAATGTAAAAAGATATTAGGTATAACAGGGAATGCCAAGCAAAAGTATAAAAAAGGAGAATGAGTCTGTAGATAAAGTATAGGAACAGAAGTAATTAAATTTTATTTTACTGCCAAGCAAGTGAAAAATGTCAGGGAGGGCCTCTGGAAAGTCCCTAATAATGTTGTTTCAGTGTTTTCCTCTCCAAAATGGAATTTCAATAATTACCCACCTCACAAGTGCACTGTACTGCTATGCTTAGGAGTGATTGCGAAAGGGTCTGTGATTACCTCACAAAAAAAATGTTATTCACATTATTATCACTATGATCTGTGTACCTTTATGCAAATACATCTGCATCCCCAGGTGATCTATTTCAGATGCTGCCTGGAATTTAGAAGTAAGTAACTACTTACACTTAGATCGTTCCTCCATAGCTTAGTACAATTGATTGACAGAGATACCTATTTCACACTACAAACTGTTTTGCTGTGTAATCTGGACAGTTGCCTAAATCTTAAATCAAGAGCAAATAATGAAGAACCCACTCAAAATTCATCCTGTAATATTTAAAAAGGATGCTGTAGAGCAAAATATGTCAAGGAGGGGTACATTAAAACCACAGTAAACAACCCATTTTAGCACGCCCGATGAAGGCTTAGTTAATAGAATCCACATACTTACCTGCTGAAATAATACTTTCAGCTGACCTTGATGGAAGAGTAAGAACTAGGCACCATACAGAACAAGTCAGGCTACAAGTCAATAATACAATTCCACACGGCAAGTATACTTGGCATACAGATCTGAAATAACCTGAACTACGTAAAACTGCTACAAACTCGCTCTCTCAGTTCAGATTAGACCAGAATACGCTAAAGAGATATGGTCACTTATGCGGAGTTTATGCCAGACTAGATAGGATTATTTTCATACTGCTCTTATGGGTATCATATCTCCTTACACATCTGGCACTAAGCGCAAAAACTGTGACAGATTAAGTTTGTCCTGTCATATGATCTGGTAGTGCACCAATGTGGCATTAGCGTGCACCCACAGACCCTGTAGCCCAGTGTCCTGGGAGACAACTGGCCAGAGAGGTGTGTGCATGCTGCATCACTTCTTTAGTTTCCAAGAAATAAGGGCTCAAAGGAGAGTTAAATGAAGAGGTTGTAGTTGTTACCATTACCAGAAAGGAGGGGAATGCTTATCAACGGGAACATTAAAAATAACAGTAAAATTGTCTAACAAGACTGTCAACTATCAGGACTGAAAAAGCACTCAGATATGAGTGACATTACCAGGATGAAGAAGAGTCAACTTTAGACCCATGTAAGTGAAGAGGTGTATGGGCTTGCACAGAGCAGGCAGTTCCCTGGCTGCCTTCCACCTGCACTCCTTAGTAAAAGTACATAAAAGTGCATAAAAGGGCACCAGGACCATCACCCCTGCTTCACTTAAACATGCAAAGCCCTCTCAGGCCATAACAATCCTGAAATGGGCCACAGTTAAACTCATTCACTCCCATCAACGTAAGATAAAACCATGTACATGCCGATAACAGCAGAGAAACAATTTTTAACTTGCTGAAACCTTCAATGGAAAGCCTTTTCCAGTGTTCTGTTGTCTTGGTACAAAGTTTTTCCTAGTGTGCAAACCTTCTATAACGCTCAGATAAGTTTTGACCATACATCCATTATAGCTAGAAAAAAGCCTTGATCCTCATTAGTTTATATAACATCCACCTAAATACTGAAATCCTTATCAGCCTAAGCAAGCCAAAGAGTTTCCATCTCTTAAACTTTGCTATAGTTCTTGTTGCTCTGATCTTACCTCCCCCCAGTCCGTCCACAGGTCTCTTGAATACACTGCTTAAATGAAATTCAACAGAGTTCCCCTGCTGAGACTCCATCAGGGCAGGAAGACATTCACAGTCACGCCCCGTGTCTTACATATGATTCTGCTTCTTACCCATTGCAGACTGACATCTGCCTTTCGCAACATCCCCAGATTTTCTGTTTAATTTGTGATCTATCTGTATCTCCTTCCTCTCTCACACCTGGACTACGCACCCTTTCAGGAAGTGACTTCTCACTCTACTCCACCTCAACAGCAGTGAGTGCCGTGCAGGCAGAGCTCTGCCCACTATGGAAACAGCAACAGTAAGTAACACTGCAGCAGACTGCTACTGCCACCATATTTTACATGTGCACTGCTTCAGACTCGGAATCAATTTCTGTGATCCTTATCCAGCTGAAGATCACAGTAGCTTGTTTGTCCTCCTGGTCTAATGTCAGGTTTCCTATCTGGGAATTCAAACTCTTCAGTAGACAGAATACATAGCTCATGCTCCAGCAGCCACTGCTTTGTGACATGAGCAGTGCAAATGCTGAGTATTAGATAGAAATCACAAACCAATCTCAATCACTCTGCAAAAACCTCATTATCTTCAGTAGGACTTTCTCTTGCATGTACAAGTGAAACATGGGCCTGCTGCTTCTTTACAGCTTCTTCATACCTGCCTCCTCCCACTTCTCTTTTGATAACATAAACTAGGATTACTTTAATAAAGGAAAAGAAAAATATTTTACTATGCTTGTCACATGCTCTTTCACAGCCTGTACGCTGGTGGGCTTTCTTGCCCAGGGGAAAGGGAAAGGTCAAGGCACAGAAATACCCAAGTCTTCTTCAGCTTTCGCTCCGGGATACAGTTTATTATCTAAACATCAAATTCATAAAGTAACACAAAGCACAGCCATTCCCTCATCCAAAGCCAGCTGCAGGGGCTCCCAGGCTTTCCATGCCAGAAAAAGGGCACACATCTTCATCTAAACCCCTGCTGAATCAAGTGACAAGCAGGCAGCCTGTAACCCTTTCCTGACTGTTTAACCCTGTCACAACAGGGTTTGCTGTTGTGAGTGTTTTATTCCAGGGCAGGAGCTGACAGTTTTACACTTTTTCGGGTTTTTGAGCACACAACACTTTAACGGTTTGTTTTGTGCATCAGCATGTACAGCAACATCAGGCAATTTTGCTAAACTTAGTTAAAAATCAGGCTGTGGAATTACATACATTTTAGCTTTCAGAAATACACTGACCACAGAAAGACCAACAGTGTGTTTAAGAGTTCAGAGCCTCTGAGAAGTTGCTATTAGATGCGAGTTTTCTACACTCACCCGAAGTATCAAGACAAATGGGGAAGAATAACAATGAAGATATGCAAAAGCGTTATGTATTTTGGATACCTAGAACCAAGAAACATGGTAGTAAACAGTAAACTAATAAGGAAAAGAAAAGGTTTTTACGTAAAACCAGTTCCTCACAAGGGCAGATAAGCTGGAGGGCTGCGAACAGGAAGCAAGAAATAGCAGAGCAGAGAGGAGAAAAGCAAACAGATTTAGTCTCAAAACTGCTTCAGATAAATGCCTTTCACAAGCAGACCATGGTTGCCTGTGGTACTGTGGGCTTGTGAAGATAGAAGGCAATGTTGGTTTGTTTGACTTAAAAACAGGAGTAAAAACTCAGTCCCTCAATCACTATCCTGCAGATTTAAACACCATTTTCCTGGATGCTGGCTGTACAAGGTCTATCTTAACAAGCTAGAGAACAGTAGAACGGATACTGGGCAGATCCACATACTATTATCATTCCCAATTTTATGGGGAAGCTGAGGCACAGAAAAGATTAAATGTGCTTATGTCCAGAAACATAAACTTACACAACGCTCTTGTAACAATAAGTCCATCTTATTTTCTGTTATTTTAACCATTATTCTATGATGGCCTCATTTGTAAGAGTAGCGCTTGACTCTCTGTACCTTGTCCCACTGTCTCTAAAGGAAGTGCAAGTAGCAAAGTCTGTCCCATAAGTCCCATAAAACTGGGTTTAACTCATGTTGTTTTCACTTCCCTGGAGATAAAAGGTGGTGCTGAGAATGAACAGGATCCTTTCCCTTTCCTGAACTTCCAAAAGAAATGTCTAATTAATTCCTTCAGTGCAGCCTTTAACACTGGGTTAAGACACATACCAGAAATAAAACCACTCAAGTTTCAGACCTCAAGGTTAGTTTACTTGCCTGGCAGATAAAAACACTTCCTTTCTTCTTGAAGACCTAGCTAATTTGAAGTAGAATCACTGAAACAATTCTTTAAAAAAAACCAACATCACTAGGCTTTCTCAGTGCTACTTTCAAGGGTGAGCAAGTCAGTGTGCAGGCTCGGCACTGGACCCCACAACTCCTTGCAGTCTTCTGCTGTAACTACAAGACTAACTACTCTTTCTTCCTCTCCTGCAGGACCAGGCAACCCACGAGTGGTGGATATTATTTAACTCTTTCTAAGGGAGGCCAGCTCAAATGAAATCTCTCCAAGCAGTGTGGGGGCTGAGACCCATGTGGATCCCCTCTCCATCACAGGCCCCGACACCTCAGTAGTGCTGCATCCCTGCACACTCAGCACTGACTCTGTTGCCACAATTAATCTCATTTTTAGCTTCCCCTTCCACCTCCAATTTTCTCACTGCCATGCCAGAGTATGTACAAACAGGGACATGTAAATATCCTACCTGCCTTTTTTGCCTAATTTTCATAAAGCTTTCATGAGATCATTTGCAGGACCAGCCATGAACGTGATCATACATTCCTTGCCTGAAGAGCGGGCAAGAGTTGGGCTCTATACAAAATGGCAATATAGGCCTTTACATAACTGGTAGATTAACTAGGAACCAAATCAGGTTCTGTCACTTTAAAACTTTCCTCCACCCTCCATCACCTCCATCCATCAGTTGCCTGCAGCATATATATTGAGGAATCGCGTGCAAACCTTACCATAACCCAAGGCTTAACATAAACTATATTCTTTCAGGTCATTGGCAAATAACAGGTATATCCGGTTGTGCCTTTGTACTTGCCTGCACGCAAATTAAAAGCGCATGTAAAGTTACAATAATCAAAGTCAGTCAGAGGGAAGGGGAGGAGAGCTGGGGGATAATAACCGGGGAATCAGGTTATTTATCTTCACAGGGAAGCCACTGAGAGGAGCCTGCTTGCATGCCATTTACACCTCAAAAGAAAGACAGGGGCAAACCTGGCTTTTGGCCAAAGCCATCCCCTAGAGCGCCCCAAGCTGTGCCTAATCCTGCCTTCTCCCTGCGTCTGGTAAAGCACCCTGTTACCTCCACTGCTGCTACTCCTTCCCCACGGTGCCGCACAATGTTTTACGCTTCCTCCTTGACTGTAGGGTGAGAGTGCTTCTATGGGAGAGGACAGCGGCCAAGATGGACATTGGGCTTTCTTCTTTGGGAGACCTTAGCTGTCATGGTCTCTGCTACTGCTGCTTTCACCTTTGCCATGAGGGCACATCTCCAGTGCAGTGATGCCTTTGCAGCTGCTTCATTCCCTGTTCCCTGACACAGACAGCACCCTATCGGGTGACCCCAGAGTCCACCCTGCTGCCCTGGGTGGGCATGGGCTGCTGCCCTGCTCTCCCTTCTGGAGGCAGCCAGCAAGCCTTCATGCAGCCACCCTGAGCCTGGGTGTGGGCTGCTTGGGAAAGGGAAGAATTTATGGCAATTTTTTTCTGTCTTTCTCCCTTGGCGTGCCATGAGATTAACAGACATTAGCAAATGCCTCTTCCCGAAGTGCTGTGACAAGACAAAACCTGCCCTGACTGGCACCTGCAGTCTGTTTCCCTTGTGGTCTTTGATCTGCCATTGCTGAAGGTTAGAAGACCTGAATGGCTCAGAAACAGACACTTCCTTGGGTTTGCTTCCAAACGCTAGGAGCAATCTGTATGTGTCAAGTGTGTTTTCTCTCCCTGCAGAATTTACTGAGGGCTAGAGGAAATCTTTACTATTATTTGTCTTACAGGAGGAGTCAACTGCCAACTGTCTTGATCAAGATTGCAGCCCTTACATGGAATACTGTAAAAATCTCCTAAGTTTTAATTTTCCATCATTGACCACAGATACCACAAAGGGAGTTTCCCTCTTCCCCTTGGTTTGAATATACTTTCTCCAAGTCTTTCTTCAAATTAAAACATGTGCAAATAAACAACTCCCATTTCCCATACCCCAGGGAAGAGCATGAATAATTTTATAGGCTAGAGTATTACCCACATACATCCCAGTCCCTAGAATTTGAGTAATTTCATTTACCACTGAAATGCAGTTACTGCTGGAGGCAAATACACCAAACCCTTGCACAACAGAGCAGAGGAGGCCAAGAATGCTCTGCTGCAGAGGGATGTGCAAATGTTTCCTCAGCTGAGCTTCAGCAAGCAAATCACTGAAGGTCCTGGTTTGGATACACACATTTCCATCTGAGAGGACACTTCAGCAAAGCAAATGTAGCCAGAACCACTGTTTCTGGTGGAAAATCTATCACTCTGCAACTTCTTCACAAATACTATTCACCATTTTATTGACCTGCAGTAACAGAAGGGAGAAGAGGAGCTAGCAGGGCTATGTAAAGGGTGACATTTACAAGCAATTCCTTCACTGACATGAAATTTCTTAGGTCTGTGACATGAATCTCCTTTAGGAAATCCCAGCTAAAGGCCTGCCTCTTCATGATCAAAAGCTAGGGAAAGCGCTCATGAAGCACAAATTATTGTGTTCCTGTTTGGTTCAGCTACCATCTCAACAATCCCTTTGTGGCCAGCACCACTTCCTCCCTCAGAGCATCTGAAAACCTGAAAGGAGCAGTACTAAGGATATTATTTTTTTTTTTAAGTGCTGAAAAATTCCTATTATAAAATACCAGTCCTTTGGACAAGAAATTATGCCAGACCCTATGGAGTCCATGACTAATTGTGCGAGTAAGTTTGGTGTATCCACTTGAACGTGCAGGTAAGCAGAACAGGCTTTTCAGGAGTTAGAACTGAAGCCCAAACAGGGGAGAGACACAATGCCAGCCCTGGGAAAACAACAAATAAGCACAGGTAGCCAAGAACTGCCTTTTGCACTTGACATGATGCTTCAGCAACAGTCCTAGTCTGACTCTAAAAGAGAAAGCACATATATATATATGTACACACACTTTATACTAGACCCCTGGCATCGCTTTCTGAAGTACTCTCAGCTGTATGCAGCCCAGTCCAAGAACACCCTTAAGCAGGAAGACTGAAGGTATCATCACCGGGGACAAAGTAATGCTCACACGTCTGTGCAGCTCTCTTATCTAGATCAGACCTGTATCCCCCACTACATAACCAGGTTTATTCTCCAAAGGAAGGAGAATTCTGAAATTCAACTTGGATTGCTCTAGAGGCTACTCAAGTCAAATTGTGTTGCTTATTTTAACATTGTGACAGGTTGTTCTGCTGTTGAGGCACCAAAGAATGGTACACATGCAATACAAACTGAAGAACCCAAATGACCAATACTTGTATCATGGGAAATCATTGCTTGGGAAGTGGTGAGCTGAACTTTCATAGGCTGGGGTAATCAATCACTAGGATACCTAGGACACAAGATAGGAAAACCCATGTTCTCATCAAAGAACTGTAAGTTTCTTCATACCATCTGCGCTTCACTATCTTCTCTCTCTGTGCAGAAGAGTCATCGTGTCTACTTCTACAGAGTTCCCTTAGCAGGAAACTCCAGGTCCTCCATTACTTATAACTTTGTCCAACCTTAATCATCTGACCTGAAATTTTCTATCCCCAAAAGATCCATGTTTCACATTTTAATTTTTAGAAATATTCAGTCCAAAACCAGTTGAGCCTGTTTATGAGAACAAGGAAAATATGTTCCTATTAAAACATTGTCGTGGCCTTTTCTTTGAAAAGCTTTGTAACATCAAGCTGTAAAGCAGGGACTTGACATATGTCTGGATAATGCCTTTTCTCCCACATTTGTGCCTTTTGCTCTTCCCTTGATAATTCACTCAAATTTGGACAAATTTCCAGACTCTGAAAAATCATATTTTGCACATCTGTATTAAAGACTTTGTAGAACTTCACAGGTAAATCTTCAAAACCTTCACCCCAACAGAATATGCTTCTGCCTGTGAGTGAAGTAGACTTTGCTTTCAGCTGTAGCCCAGGGCTGTTTTGAGCTAGTATATCCATCACTACACTTGAGCATACAAGCAAGCTGGCATTTTCTAAAATGGCAAATACTAAACTCTTAGAGTTAGTAAAGCAAGCGCACTACAAACTTTGTATCACCACTACTAATACAACACCCCTTAAAGTCTGGAAAACAAATAAGAAATATAATATTACTGCTTGTTAACATGTAAACAATATTGGCCCCACGCAATGTTATAATTTTGAATCTTTAGAGTGACCTAGCACATCGTACAGACTATAAGGTTTCTATACTTCAAAATAAAGATGGACCATGGCAACACAGCTCTTGGTTCTGCACGTCTCAGAAACAGTGTGAGAACAGAAAGCTGCCAGATGCCCCAGTGAGACCCTTTGCTCCAGAGGGAGAGTGAGCAGGCACAACAGTTTGCCTACACCTCACATGTTGAGGGTAGATAGAATAATGCGTCTTGAGCAGTTTTGAGCACATCTTGTTGTTATTTTGTCCATCTTCTTCAGAGTAGTTCTTTCAGAGTACTTTAATAAAGAGCATTTGTATAGTATAAATACAAGGACACACAGAATATGCCATTGATGAGTGCCCAACAGTGTGTAAACTAGATTTTGCTCTTTTGCCTCATAGCAGAAAAGGTTTCTCAAAGGGTAGCCACAAAGTGACCAGCTCTGTGTTTTCCTCTCAAGAAAGACTTAGCTTTGTGGATTCATCTAATACTGTCAAGAAAAGACATCAAACTTTGGAAAGAAATATTTTAGGAATTTGGGAAAGCAAAATTAAAATAATTTCATAATCAAGTTTGATGCCTGAATTTTTTTAATGCTATGTCCTCCTTTTCTGTAATCATACCTGTGTGTTACCTGTGTGGAACCAGACCGCAATGTGTGCGCTTAATTTGCAAGTAACGTGGAAAATGCAAACAGATGGAGAGGCTACAATTCAGAACAGCACTAAGCTGAGCAAGTACTGGGAGGTTTCTTGCCTTCCCACAGCAGCCGGGGGAATTTGGCTCAGAATTAGAAGCCCAATTTAGGCTTTTCAATAGCAAGGGGGAATTGAAAATGTGAGCTGGGAAGTCAGTGGGAATGCAGGGAAGAGTGAAAGTCCAAGAAAAGCTGCAAGTTAATGAAGGTTAAGAATGCAATATGTAACCACAAATACATATGCTTTAAAAAGCATACCACAAATGCTTTATTTTAGGCCACAGGGAGCAGCCTAAATATATAACCCTGAATCACGGAGCTATAGCTGGGTCCTATGTATGCCTGACGCTCTGAGCAGCCCTGAGGATGTGGCTCCTCATATTTTGCTTACATCTCATGTTTGGCATCACAAGAAAGCTGCCAAACTGAACAAAACGGGGAACCTGCATCAGACATGATGTCATTACCATCCACACTCATGGTACCCCAGTCTCAGGTTAGTTTTAACACTGAGCAGTTCAGTATGGTGTAGATAAGCTCAAGCAAGCAGGCACATCTACATGGTGCAGAGCAGCAAGTGCTGATGGTGGCTGCCGAGCCGGCTGAACCTGGGGTGCACTGTGTCTGGACTGAGTGCCTGGTGCAGACCTGCTCCTGGAACCTCAAAGTGTAGTGGTAACTCTGGTTTGTGCTGGACTGCAGTGTAAACATAATCTGAGCAAGCTGTTGTAAACACAGAGGCTTACAGGTTCTAATTCTGATTGTAATCTGATTGTTTTCATGGTGATTTTCCTGATTTACTGCAAT
Organism: Charadrius vociferus; assembly: GCF_000708025.1. Classification (NCBI taxonomy): domain Eukaryota; kingdom Metazoa; phylum Chordata; class Aves; order Charadriiformes; family Charadriidae; genus Charadrius; species Charadrius vociferus. Next base: position 2,106,203 of record NW_009647419.1, read on the forward strand.
ATTATTGAGACTAGAGTCAAACTCCAAAGGTACCTATGCCTATACAGTGTACAAAGGTACAGAATGCCTGTACAATTTTAAGCAGCCTGAAACAATAGGATATTGCATTTGTTTACATTTCCAAGTGATTTGTGTTTTACAGTTACGCTACTCGTTTCTTCATCTTATATTGTGCATCGTATTGCGCAACACTCAGAAACAGACAATCAGAAACAACATTTCCAAGGGATTATTTAATGAAGAATGGTTTGGATCACCTCTAAACAATTTGTACAAACTCTGTAATGAAGCAATCCCAGGATAAAGCAATGCTCAACTGGCATATAATCCACCTTGAGATTTTGTAAAATTAAGAGAGAGAAGGAAAAGATACATAGTTCCAGGTACGGTAAAGAGACAGAAACCCAGTGTGTGAAGCGTCTCCATGGAAAGCTGTGAAAGGAAGAGGTAAGGAAAGAAAATGGGACAAGGTCAAGTCCTTGAGACATTCCGGTTGCTGTTCACAAAGATTTATGAGCACCTTGCCAGTGTCCAAAAGAAAAGACAATGGCTGCCATAGTTAGAAGGAAAACCGAGAACTGAGTCTGCAAGCCCTTATTTAGGTAATTCCTAACACTTGTAAAAAATCTCTTAGGGGTTAAAGGGTTTTCTTCGAAAAGGGAGGACTGTGGCAGAGAGATAAAAATTTCCTCTCAAAGGGCAAATGAAGACTTTCCAGATTATGTAATGCCTCCTCCTTTATCAAACTTTTATGTCCACAGCAAGGACTCTTGTCCACATACATAAAGCACTTTTATTCAGTCACAGAGGTATTGATGTCCCCACAGAGTCTGCTAGCCCCCTGCATCTCGCATTCCTGTCAAATCAATCAGGATTTTTAACAGATTAGGCTGAATTCCTTTCCCTTAATCCCAAACCCACCCACTTCTGCCCCTTCAACTCCTTTTCTCTTCCATATCCTATATCAAGTAGGGTTTTCTGGGCCTCAGAAATAATTCATTTGAGGTGGCAGACATTTTCAGTGATTCAGTCTTCAATGCCCGACAAAACTAACTTTGACTCAGGAATTTGGGACTGGCTTCAGTAGGACCTGTGGCTGAATTAAGTCCCCAGAAGTGGGAAAAAAAGAAACATGCATTATCTAAGAGCAATTCTGAACTTCTATACTTCAAGAAACAAAAGAAGCTAGAAGAGTAAACAAAGAGGTAGGCAGGAGTGCAATTTGTGGAATATAAGAGACCAAGGGCCTGATCATCCATTGCCTGTATTTTGTACCACACTAATTCGTTGATGTGATAAAATGCTTCACTCAAGCAATGCTTGATTTTAAGGGACTAATCAAGGTCACATAGAATCAGAGGCTAGAAAACAGGGTGAACATTCATTGCACGCAGTTAAAATAATACTCAGGCTGTAAAAGATGCAATAGTAAGCCAAGACTGTAAATATCCCAGTTGTATACCATGTAGTACAGTGGGACCAGCTGGTACTACCACAATAGAACAACACATCTAAAACAGATTTTTCTTTCTTTCCCATCTGACAGCAACAGAACTCCTGAAGACCAAAGACAAGTGGAAAAAAAAAATAATGTTTTCTTACAGCATAAAAAAAAATAATATACCAGAACTTGTAATTCCTGGGCTTATGCCTTAAACTGTGAATCTGCCACTCATGATAGTGGAAATGTGCTCCTTCCTCTGTACTGCCTGCTGGCGGCCTGGAAGTAATCCTACTTGCAATATAACGCGGAGAAAAAATGTCAGCAGGATGCAAAGCGTACAGTGCACTGGACCCATGCTCACTCACTGAACAGATGAGAAACAGTGAGGTGGCTGCAGGACTACCTGCAGCAGAGGTAAGAAATCGCACATCATGTCACCTCTGGCAGCCCCATGCTGAGGTGTTCTTCCTCTTACCAATTGCAACCAGAGGTTGGCCAGCTTGAGGACACTATCTTTGTAAATTCAGACTTACATGGGAGCTGGAATGGAATCTGTTCTGTTTGCTCCAAAGTAAATGGCAATTTCTTACTCTGCAATACAACTAGTTTAAGTGCTGCATCAAAGAAAGGATTTAGGGACTTACTAACAAGAGCTGTAATGCCTGGGGTTTAGGCAGCTGATTATCACAGTGACCAGGAAAAACGCAAATTTACTTGCTGGCAATGACAAATGCCCAGGACTATAATCCAGAGCTCAGGTAACTGATCCAAGCTAGTCCTTACCACCCAGATCCAGTGCCCAGAATACTCTTTGCAGGGAGAAGGCCATGTCTCTTCTTTGACATGTGACTGATGAAGGAAGGAAGGGTGGTTGTCAGGGTGGGACAGGCCACTTTACCACAGTTGAGTGGTTACAGCATGTGAAATTTGGTTTCAACCTTCTGATGGTGATAGAGAGATCAAACTGCCTCATCTCTCTCCAAGCTTGCCTTAACCTTTATGCCATAGGGATGGAACTCTCTTAGCTCCTCTTTGAAGCTGGGCCATGTGCTGGGCTGGACTGCAGGATTGTTCCAGTTCACCCTAGAGCTAGGGCTCGAAGACAGAAGGTCACTTTTTCTGCACTGCTTGGAAAAAGTGGTTTTGACACCTTTGTCACTTGGCAATGGCAGGATGAAGCACAGCATGCTCTGAGGCACACAGATAGAGATGGCTGATGTTAGTCTGAGCGAAAGGTAGTACCGCTGACTGGAGGAGCCTGGGACACTGACAGCAGCCAGGATTACATTTCTCAGCAAAAGACAGAAGCAGTAGCAGCCTGGCCAGGCCTGGGTTCACACCCTGAGCTGGGCTGACTCCCAGCATCTAATTTTGTCTAATCCCTAAATACTACCAAAACACCTTCTATTCTTCTCATGACGTGACTGTAGAGAATCTGAAATAAATGTTGTATTTTTAATTTTTGCTTGTACAGCAAAACCGACGACAACAAAGCGATAGCGTTTTGATTTCCCGGGGAACAGTTTCCTTGATGCCTGGGGGGTTTGCAGCCCCGGTTCCCCCCAGGGCGCCGGAAAAGCCGGGGAGGCTTGGGGCGCCGCACCCGCAAGCCCCTCGCCAGCCCCCCCGGGGCGGCCGGAGGTGCCCGATTTAAGAGCGAAAAAGCGCCGTGAGCGGGAGAGCGGCGAGCGCAGGGCGATGCCGGAGGGCAGCGGGGCCGGCCGGGGTGCGAGCTGCCCGGCGCTTCCCTGCCTCCTCCCCCCCCACCCCGAGCTGGTGTCAGGTATTGCGAGGAGGGGTAGGGGCCCGGGGAGGAGATGGCTGGAGGCTTTCCAGCCCCCACTCACGCC
>NW_009647419.1:2110150-2110514 GCF_000708025.1 Charadrius vociferus
ATCTGACCGTCGCGGCCGCCGCCCTCCTCCCGGGGCTGCCCGTTAGAGCTGCCGCGCCGGCTGCGGCTCCTCTCCATCCTCCCCGAGGTCTCGGATGGAAGCAGCGTGCAACAGGTCAGTTCTGCTACAGGCGCCCAAGGTGGCCGTTTATTTCACCCCTTCTTCCCCTCGCTCCTTCAGAACGGCTGGAGCAAGCGGTAGGAGCGGGTGGTACCCGGGCACGGGGACGGGAAGCGGGACCAGTCAGCTCTGTCACGCCGGGACCTCAGGCATCCTCCGCAGCCCATCCCCGGGGCCGCCAGCCTGCGCTGCCGCGACGGGCACGAAGGTGCGGGGAGGAGGGACAGGCTCGGGGCGAGAGGGC
>NW_009647419.1:2112311-2119709 GCF_000708025.1 Charadrius vociferus
GCCGGGGCCGCCGGGGGGGTGCGGGGGTCCCTCAGCCGCTGCCGATTAACTAACACGGAAGCTCTGGGAAACCTGCCAGAAAAAAAGATAAGAAAGGGGGGTGGGGGGTGGGTGCCGGGACCAAACAAAACCGCCAAACCAACCCACTCTACTCTGGCGATCGGGTAACGGGGCGTAAAGAGAGGCTGGCAAAAAGGCAGCCGAGTAGAACCTGAAAGTGACAGATTTTGCCGGGTGGAGATCAAGGAGATCATAGGAACAGGATAACAGCTGCTTAAGCGAGATAAAGAGTTCGTGCACCGGTTTACAAACCCGCTATTATGTTATTTTGCCGGCGGTGTGTGCCTGCGCGGCCGCGGGCTGAGGCGGGGGGAGGCGAGCGCAGCCCCCGCCACCCGCTGCCCCCGCACCGGCGCTTCCAGGCGGGAAATCGCAGCCCGGGCAGGGGGGTTAATAGCAGGCGGCGTAACACTGATTTTCTTGCCCGTCCCGGCTTTTTTCTTTCATCGCCTGCATAATCTATAGGTTTATGCAAACGTTGTCTACTCAGCCGCTTCTTGAAAAACAGGCAAATGTTTAACGCTTGGAGCTAAGGGTACGGTGCCCGGTGTTCACGTAACGGGTGGGTTTCTCCCCGTTTCTTACGTTTGCCCGGTGTTCGACGTGCGGATCTGCCGCAGGAGGTAGAGGCAAGGACACAGAAGCCAAACTCGAATATTTAAAACAAATAACGGCTCCTTGGAGGAATGTGGGCTTTTAGACAAGCAAAAGAAAATAAGCAGAGTTCATTAATATTTTGATCTTGTTTGGTTACTGTGTAGTCTTCCAAACTATCCAGACTTCAAGACAGCCATCTTAAAAAACGCTATAAAGACCTATTTTGATATTAATTAGAAAAAGTGTACACAAACTAAGAGTGGGATGTTCGTAAAGCTATTCTGACAATTATTAGAAGGGATTTTTTCAGTTTAAAAACTTGCAACCTTTTTGTATGTATGCAGTATGTCTAGTGATAACAAGCTCCATGCTGACTTTTAGAAGTCACATACAGAGCTGGAAAACCAAATTCTTGTTCCCACGGAAAGCCCAATATTTAGAAGAGACAAGTAATTTCAGTTTTAGAGTAAGTTTTCAAAATTGGATCAGAATATTCAGTTTCAGCACATTTTAAGTTAGTTTCCTTTTTTTATTTTGAGACTCAGTTACATGCGATACTAAAATGAAACCTGAGCAGCTCTAAAATGACACCATGACATAGGAAGTCTCGACTTTTCTCAACGTTTTCCATCAAAAGTCTACACGTTCCTGCAGTATATTTAAACTTTGCTCAAAGTGTGTTATTTAGGGTAGGGCTGAGGTTCTGTGAAAAAAAAAATAATCCTTGCTGTAAACATTTAAGAAAATCTTTTTTGAAAGCGTTATGTACATACACACATCTTACTTTAAATGACAGGTATCCGAATGTGCAGGCTAAAATGCAAGAAGAAGTGGATAGGATTGTTGGAAGAGATCGTCTGCCGTGTGCTGAAGATCAGCCTCACTTGCCTTACATCATGGCTTTCTTGTATGAATCCATGCGTTTCAGCAGCTTCGTGCCTGTTACTATCCCACATGCCACCACCACAAACACCTTCATAATGGGCTACCTCATTCCCAAGGACACAGTGATTTTTGTTAATCAGTGGTCGGTGAATCACGACCCAGCAAAATGGTCCAACCCTGAGGATTTTGATCCAACGAGATTCCTGGATGAGAATGGATTCATCAATAAAGATCTTACTAGTAGCGTGATGATTTTCTCATTGGGGAAACGTCGGTGTATTGGAGAGGAGTTATCCAAGGTGCAGCTGTTTCTCTTTACCTCCATACTGGTGCATCAGTGCAATTTTACTGCTAATCCAAACGAGGACCCTAAAATGGACTTTACCTATGGGTTGACCATTAAACCTAAGCCATTTACCTTGAATGTTACGCTTAGAGATACTATGGACTTGCTTGATCAGGCTGTCCAAAGACTGCAAGCAGAGAAAGCTGCCAATGAAAATCAGCTGTCAGCAAATGCCTAAGCAGCAAATCTTGCATCTAAAGATAATCCCTCTCTCTTTTCAGACTTAAATAAGTTATAGTTTGTTCTGGTGATCTTTTCAGAAAATAGCCAATATTACAAGTTACAAGAGCAGGAAGGAAAATTGCACAAGGTATAAATACAGCCCTCTTTTTACTTCTAGAAGGAGAGCCAGGAGAACAATTTAATATAATAAATGATAAAACATACGCATTTTGAAAGTAAGCCTTTTCTTTTCTAGCTTGTTCACAGAAGTCGCCATTGTAAAGCGCTTTTTATCTACTGACTGGAGCATCTCCAGGAACTGTTTGTACAATCCTTTCCATGTCTCCATGCACTATGCCTTAACTCTAAGTTCGCCTTCAGTGACTCCACATCCCAAAGTAAAATATCTTATTTAAAAAAAAAAAAAGGAAAGAAAAAAAAAAAAGAAGGGTTGCTCAGAACCCCGCAGCGTGCCTCTGAATTCACCTTACTGGAAACTGCCATAGGCATATGGCAGCTCCTGTGTTGTGACTGCTGGGATGTACATTAATGCCTCAATAATAGATGTTCAAATGATTTTTGGTAAAATGACAATGTAAAGTCTTGCCTTTAGCATTCCAAAGTGTTTACATAAATCACTAAAAAAGACTTGCTTATAAGCACATTTGAAAATAAAATTCATATTTTATATGAGAATGAACAGAATGTCCTAATATAGTAACTTTTCATTAAGTTTTGAAAGATCAGATTTGATGTGTCACCAAGTGGCAAGGGTGATACAAACAATATGCTAATCTTTTTATTAGCATACTCATGAACAGAATAGATATTTTAATTAGAAAGTTTTATAAAAGTATAGCTGAACTTTGTATTTCTCTAGTAAAGAGTTAATATCCCTGTCCCTAGACACATAGGTAAGTCCAGTAAAACCCACATGGGCCCACGTATTTAGAAGTGAGAACTTGGGGGTTTTATATTAAAACTTTCATGCCGCAAGCCTCAAGTAAAGCGTACAGCAAGTACACCCCTGCACACTCGACATTCTGTTAGGTTGAGTTAAATGGTATATCCAAAAATCAGCTGTGTACTTCTAGTACGATTTGCTTGGAACAAAGTCTCAGAAGGAAAACTAACATTACATGTCCTAATTAATGTACCCATTAACTGAAAAAAAAAAAAGTACTTTTAACATTTTTGTGAGGCAAAGGACACAAAATTAAAAAAACCCCACAACCTATTATTTTAAAGTAAAACACACATATGAAACTTTATGGCCTTGAATCTCTGGCTAACGTTTGTGTACACAAAGCTGTGTGTATTTCTCTAAAAAGCAAACAGCCCCATGTAAATGCCCGATTTTGAAAAGTGTTGGGCATTTCTTTGGAGCTGCAGATCACCTTCAATTACGTAGGAAATCCATCAGAAATGAGAGTACCTCACACAACTTGCTGTGTTCAGCCTAGTACTAAATAAGGTATTAGTAGAGCTAGAAAAATAAGGTTGCAATGCTACACAGTAAAGTAGCTCTGCTGAGACCTAAGTAAAGATTTGCACTAGGTCTTCTGATAGATGGCCAGTCTGAGTCACCTTGGCAGCAGTGACAGAACTCATGCTGACATTGGGAAGAGCTGGGTTAACGACACAATCCTGATCTTCTCAAGTAGAAGCTTCGCTACCGATTTTAAAAACCTGAATCAAGCATAAATGTACTGCTCCGTAACCCCACACAGTAGTAAGGTACCTGTTTAAAGTCTCTGACTTCATCTGGCATCTATCTATTTTATTATTATTTTTTAGAGTTAAAAAGAGCTTTCTGTTACATACACAAGGAGTAACCTCAGGTGTTTTTCTGAATTGCGTACAAGCTTGTGATATCCCAGAACTTAGCCTATACCTGTGAAAAGCTTTATAAGATACTCAGCATATTCATATGGAGATCTACATTAGATCAGATGCTAGCAAGACAATTTACTTTGTACCTTTGTAAGTATGGTTATTAAAAAAAAAAAAAAAAAAGATGTAACCTAAACTGAATAGTTATTCTAATGCAAGGATCACCAATTTGTATTTTAATAAAAATCGCTTTTGCAATTTTGTACTCTTCCAAAAGCTTTAACTATGCATTGGCTACTAATGCAACATCCATTCACACTGCTCGTGTCTGTCAGGGGGTCACACACTACATAGCTGTTGGTCAAATAATGCCTTGTGTAATCTGTGAAATTACTCAAATTTAGTAGCACCCATTTAGAATGTATGCACTTGCTGAGCGAGCTAACTTTTATGGTCATTTTGAGATGTATCATTGTGTTACCAAAATACTAAATAAAGTGATTCTTACATTGCCTTTGCTTAGTTTATGTATAGCTTTCTAACATCAAGATAAACAAAATTACTATTTCTGTTTTGGAAAGTATTATTATTTCAGAAATTTGTTCATGCACTTTTAATTTTCTTCCCGTTTCTGGATTTTAAGCTTTTTCTTGATCCTACCCTTACAGCTTCCCTGGTCTGCCTGCTTATTCATACCTTCCCATCAGCTTCCTCATGCTGCTTACTAAGAACATTCCCTACTGCTCGTCTCAGCATCGATCTGAATTCTCTCATGCCTTTTGCTTTCTTCTAATACCTGTTAATCTCTCCTCAGCCTGCACAATCTCCTATGCTATGTTCTTCACCTCTGGCATTTCAGTTTACTTCCACCTCCTCCGATTTTTTAAGGGGGGGTGGAAGCCCCCTTAAAAGCCCACAGACTGGTTTTCCTTTCTATTTTTTCCCTCCTATATCTAGTGCTGGCATCTATATATTCCCGATGCTGGATCCCCACCGCTGCCCTTGGGACCAATTTGTGCAGTTTTGGCCTCAGTGTATAGTCAGGAGTGCCAGGAAGGAAATCTCAGGGCCAAAGAGGCCTTAACGTGCCCTTGCAAAGCAACCTCTCACAAAATTAAGGCAATGCTGTGGCAAAGGGTGGCTGTTATTGTATATATGAAGCGCTTTTTCATGATGCAGCAGCACCCTGGCCTGTCTCTGTCTTCTTTCCTTAGTCTTCTGCACAAGCCTGCTTACTTCAGAGCTGTCTTACAGAAGACCTTCATTTTTTCCCTAACCTCGAGGAAGTGGAACAAAAGCTGGGTGGGAGAGAAAGCTGGGCAGACTGACTAACAGCGGTTCCCTCCTGATTTGGGATATTTTCGGCTGGAGTTTCTCTGGGGGGGGGGGAAGGTTTCTACGTACAAGCAGAGCTGGTGGAATCAGAAGGAGCACAAGTTGAAGACGACTTACAAAGACCCCCTAGAAGTAGCTAAGGACCTGTGGAGTAGGTGTAGTGTCCAAAGATACCCCACGCATTGCATACATGGCTGGGGCTGACCACTGTGTCACAGCGTAGATACAGAGCAGGTGTCCTCCCTGGGTAAAAGCCAAGAGCAACTTCATACAGTCGAGAGATGCTGCCACACTGTCCCCACTTCCCATTAATTTCTAGGTATTTTTCTGCTTTACCAGCAGTCTACAGCTGAGGTCTAGACTCCCTCTTCAGTGTTGACAGGCACAGTTTTATAGCAAGACCTGCCACCTTAGTGCCAAAAGGTGCAGTGCTGATGCAGCCAGAAGTTGACATGAAGAAATTATTCTTGGAGAGATTCTTGGAGATCACTACAAATACTATTTATGGCAGTTTAACAGAGAACCAAAAGTTTCTGATTGCCCACTGTAAGCCAGTACCAAGTGTTAAGGAAACAGAGTAAAACTAACTCAGCAAATTGGCTTGATTATTACTATTTTTTAATTCTGTATTTCCATTTTCCATCTGTTTCATTGGAGCAGCTGTTAGAAAAACTATCATTTTCAAAAACAGGCAAGGTCACATCTAACAGCAAGTCATGCACATCTCATGAGATTTTGTGTTTGCACTGTCACTGCCTCCCTCAACAACCCATGATTGGATGTCGCCATACCAATACTAGACAAATATATGTTGCCCTTTCTTCATGAAACAAAGCACAAATAACTTAAGCAGCTGTATTCAAGACAAAATTTTTCCTTTAAAAACCTTCATCCTCAGGTTGCAGTGATTGTAATGGGTCAGAAAAGCCAGATGTCATCTCACGCTTGCTTTCCCTGTGTATGTGCGCGCACACACATGCTAAGTCATCTCTTAGAATTTTAGTAACATCTTTCATTCAAGATAACAGATTAAAAAAAGAACAAAACACCAAACCAACAACAAAAAAACCCCAAACCAAAACAACAAAAAAAAACCCCAAAACCACAGAACAGGAAGCACAGGGAGAAATTAGGACAAGCATATGTTTCTTGGAAAACCAGTAGCTGACCACCCTGACTACATAACAAGGAAGGGAAGCAAATAGGCTGAGCTCGCAGATTTGTTATGGAAATACGTTTATACTATTCAAGCGTAGCCCTACGTTCCTTGTGAAGCTCATAGTTAAACTTGCTGGCTTCAGCAGGAGTCAGTTCAGAGCTGCTGAAATAAATAGCAATAACATAACAATAAGAAACAAGACTCATCAGAGCTTGAGAAACAACTGCTGCTAGAAAGAGGCAAGGGGGGGAGTCAGTCCAGGATGTGCACAAGAGCTATCTGTGCCGGCATAGTCATGGCACTATGTAACTAAATGCAAATTCACAACAACAAATTCCAATTAGTTTTGCATCAGACCCAGTGTGGTTTTGTGAGTGGCAGGGACTGATGTATAGGTCTGTCTGTAGGAAATTGGTTCAGATTGTTCAGGCAGAGCAACCAGACACTAGGCAATTGGGAGCTTACATTTTACCTAAGAAAAGTTGAGGAATTAGCCATGGAAAGTGAACAGTTAACGTTTGCCTTTGCTGCATCTTTAGCTTGGTTAAATTTTACTCAGACCTCTTATTTTCCCACACAACGAGTTCAACTTGGGATAACGCTGAAGGGGGATGTGGCTTTTTCGCAGATGAAGAAAAGGGCCAGATTCTGAACGCTGCCATTATTTTGGTACATGGCACAAAAAAGATACAGTGAGTCAAGTTTCAACAACTTCTTTGCTGTTTACTGGCCTGCATTTTTGCGGCCGAGTTTTCTCATGTTCCAGTCACTTGTACTCCAACCAAGCCAACTCACTTAATTGCCAGGTGAAAACAAGCTTAGTGTTAAGTACAAACAGCTTGGAGTATTTAAGATGGCTGTCATAAATGCTTTGATAGCCCTCCTTTGGGGCTTTATGCCAACTTTCAGAAAGCTCCACTAACCAAGAAATTCCTTGTTTTGTTGGTGTTGCCCTGTCCTTCAATAGTTAGAGCAGGTCTTGCTCCAACCTGAAAGCACCAAACTAGAGCTAACCAAATCA
>NW_009647419.1:2119770-2120680 GCF_000708025.1 Charadrius vociferus
ATAATTAACTCAGAAGACAGAGGATGCCAAGGCATTTCAACTGCACATGTGCGGAGGGGGGGGAAGGGAGTGAATGCACAGGGGACTTATTAAACTAAAGGTGCATAAATCAAGTGCTGAGCTATGTAGGAGTCCTTTGCAGGAGTGGCTGAGAGCTAGTGGAGGAAAATCTATGTCTGAAGTGTAGGAAGATTCCGGCTAGGGAGGAGCTGTGCAGAGGGTCTCTGATTTCCAGGAAAAGAGAGGTGGTCATTTTACATTGTTTGTACGCACAGTATGTCAGGATTGGGGTGATAAGAATCCACATGGTATTAAAGATGTTCACTCCCATCAGCAGCAGGGAACATCAAACTGAGAGCACCTGAACCAAACCTTACCTTCACACCAGGCTGAAGATAGCATGAGCGATTATTTTCCTGAAAACTTTGGACAAACAGAGGATGTCCAAATACTGACTCCTCACTGCTTGTTAATTCAAGTAATAGATTTGGGAGGTAGCAAACAGGGAAACGAGAGCTGAGGAGCTAAACACAAGGTATCAGGCTGTGCCATACAACCTGCAGGATTTGAAAACAGAACTGTTCTACAACAGAAAGCCACAGAGAGTCCGTCTTTCTCCTCACCTCAGCATCCTCGATGCCTGAGAACAATGGGGAGGAAAAGACAGCCCAGCTGCAGCAGTCTGAACACCTTTTGGGGAATTTTTCCTCTCAATATTCAGAGTGGTGGAAGGAAGGGGCACTACACCAGACAGAAACACTACTGGTCCAGGGTATCCATTCCGAGCACTTCAGTGTCATTTATTTGAGCAAGCTGAGCAGGAAGAGGTTTGCATCAGTTGGCTATTCCCATGCTATACAGTCTTCTGTTGTATCTAGGATTGCCCCAATATCACCTAGGGGAAGAATGG
>NW_009647419.1:2120694-2125969 GCF_000708025.1 Charadrius vociferus
AGGGAAAGAATGGTGTGTATATTGCAGGATGCTCCAGAACTGTTTTTATCCTCTAACATTATTGGTGTATTTTCAGCAATGGATCACCTTTTGTTGACAAGGACAGTTCTACAAGAGCAGACTTTATTTCAACAATCTCCCTTCTCCCAACCTGAGCTCTGGTAAAAGCATAAGAGTTACCATGCAGAAACTGGCTTCTAATCCTCTCATGATAACAAATGGGATTTCATGTAATCATGTGTTCTGTGCTATGAATAACAGAACACCTTCCACTTATTTGGACGAGTCTACTCATGATAACTGAAGTGGAGATATGGTGTGAGACACCCTTGTTTCCAGTAAGAAAGCAAGATTTGAGACAAATTTTGACCGCACAAAGCAGGTATGATTTGCAGTCATCTGCAGAATGGCATGAAACAACACTCCACACTTCTTTTATATTTTGTACTCTGAAAAACTTCCAAGCTGCAGTTTGAAAATTTAATTCTACTATATATCTTATTTTTAATTATACTTTTTCACTCTACAGGGGAAAAAATCATAAATTGTGAAGCTATTAATCTTTTGCCATTCAGGAAAATTAAATAACTCAATTCAAGTTAAAAAAAAAAGTGCCACCAGAAATTAAACTCAGACTTCACAATAATTACCCTAATGAAAAATGAGATTCCTAAATGAACCTTTGTCTCATGGTAACAAAACTCCTTTCCCTTCCTTTCACTCATGTATATAGCTTCTGGGACATGGTGTCGTGCTGAAACTTGTTCCAAGACATAACTACAGTCATCTTTCTGTTTCTGGCAGAAGTGAGGAAGAGCTGTACCTACAGTCCAGAACACTATGCCCTGCAGGGAAGCTTTCTGGGCAACCCTTCCAGGTGGCACAGGAACAAAAGGGAAGTGTTTCCCACCAGCTTTCTCTGGATGAGCATTCTTTCTCTCAGGTGCCTAACATCCTGCCAAGCTTGCATCTTCCAGCTATGTGACAAGCACTTGTGCCGCAGTGAGCTGAGGGCAGATCAGCCAATGGGCTTTGGTCACAAACACCGCAGAAAATGTTCAATAAAATTAAACAAGGATGAATTCCCATAAGAGGAGGGGGGGGGGAAATCAGGTTGAGATAAATACTTAAATTAAGAAGGTTCCCCAGAAAATTACAAGGCAGATTCTCCAGTGACATTATACTGAAACCTTGTACCACAAAAATCCAACTTCTGGTGGCATTAAGACTCAGACACTTAGCATCTCTGCACACAGATCTACAGCACACTGACAATACTGTCCTCTGCATTTCAAGGATAAGGTTCCTTGAAGTCATCAGCAGAGCCAGAAGTCAAAGCATTTGGCTGACAACATATTCACTATTCAACACTGTTTCAAGTATCTTCATCTCTTACTGAAATCCAGAAAGATTCCTTTCTTATCTTCACAAGCTATCTCTTACCCTAATATAATACTTTTCTGCTTGAGGAAATAGCTCTAGCCTTTTCCCAGAGTTAAGTGTATACAGTAGTTTTTGTGGGGTATAAACCCCTAAAACTGTGCAGCAGAACAAAAACCTTTAGGGAAGTTCTTAGATTGAATAGGTGTTCCACCAATTGTCTGAATGGCTGAAATTGTGAAAGCAGAACAGACACATAAGGGTTGGATACTAAAGATAAACTTTTGCTCTCAAGAGAACAGATGCTCTCTTCTAGGGTTTATGAAAAGTCAATTAATGAAGCGACTGGACCTCTTTAGCTCTCTTTATAGCCCCCAAACCATATCCCAGTTAGACTGTAACATTTTTCCTAGCAAAGATCCAGTTTGCAGGGCTTCCTGCATTCCTACATTCATATACAGTCAAGGTCTTCATGTAATTATGAACAAGTTCCTTCCTGAGGATTTGTCATCCCTCTCTTTTCTTCAAATATTTCCCTGCAATACACACAACTTTAGCTGGCAAAAGAATTCTATTTGACTTCTTGAATTTCACTGAATTCAAGTCATATGTATTTATTTTTATTTTTCTAAATGGGTACCTTCCTGCCTTTTGAGGAAATCCAGCCATGTTTGATCATATGCTTATAGAAGCAGTACTTCTTCAGGCTCAATAGCAAAGACGACTCTGTATGTATGGAGGAATAAGTACAGGGAAAATTGAGGCAATTGAGAAGTGAGGAGAGCACGGCAGAGAAGGAGAAATGTTAAAATAACAGGCCAGAGAAAATAGAAAGAAATGTTTCATCACATGGAGGAGAATGAAAATAGGGAAAAAGAATGCGAGCAGCTGCTAATGCTAATTTTCCCCATCCCCAGGTACAATAGCTCCCCAGGGTACCCTAGAGACTACAGGTTGTAACTGATGAAGACACACACACACACACCACACACACACCACACACAGCCCGCCCCTGCAGAGGACAATTCATCCCATTCACCCTTTTATCCCCACTGACTAGAGAGCACAGACAGGCTGCTTACACTGAACACCGACCATTTAGGTTATTGATGTGCCATACCCCTCCCTTACTACTCACCATATGCTACAGACAGATCTTTAGGTCTGCCCTGTTTAGAAACAGACATATTAAGCTACAGAACATCTTCAGCGGTGCAGTTAGATTAGAAAAAAACAATACTTTTACACTAGTGGGACACATTTCCTTAGGGATTGAGGAAATAAGTCACACTGATTTAACTGTGCCATGTTGCAGAGTCTAACCCAATTTAACTACCTATTGTCACAGAATCACAGACTGGCTGAGATGGGAAGGGACCTCTGGAAGTCATCTGGTCCAAGCCCCTGATCAAGCAGGGCCTCCTGGAGCCGGTCTAGTCGTTCTGCCTTCACAATAATAATAACTAACCACAGCACTATAGGATTTTCCCTTCAGATTTTTTACAGTAAACACATAGCATATAATATGTTCACCACTGGGTCACTTTCCTTTCGTCTTGAAGTTAAACCTGTATGGGCATCACCCTGGGAAACCTACCGCTGTCCCTAGAAGTGCTTTTCCTCAGCACTGCCCCCCACTCCCGCTGGATGAGAAAAGCCTTCCCTTCACCTTCCTTCAGGAAGCATTCCCAGAGGCAGGAACAGGGAAAGGCCATATAACGCAGCCATTACTGCCCACCTCCTGCTGTTTTGAGATGGATTTTATGTGCATTTGCTCCTTGCTTCAGCACATAATGGAGAGGATCTATCTGCCCAGAATGATCTCTCACAGGCTTTCCTGCTGCTGAACTGGGCCAGTAAGTCATTCATGTCTTCCCCAGATGTTTCTGTTTTCTGAGCTAACAGGAACCCCGCGTACTACCGGCTCTCCCTGAAGACCTGGGCCAGCACAAAGAGAGGGGGGGGGAATTCTCCACTTGACTTCAGGAACCAGGCTGTTGCTCCCCTGCAGGAGCAGGGTCGGTCCAGGATGCTTCACAAGCAAAGGCTGTAACAAAGAACCACTCCTGAACCACTGGAACCAGTGTACACAGGTACAACCCACTGGTGCAAATCTCCCACACCTTTCAAAGCTTTTAATCCTTTTAAAGTTCTACACAGCACCACGATGTCTTTGATCCTTGAAGTAACAATTAAGCACTACATGCAGAAACCTTACCTATAGCGGTAAGTGAAGTAGCCATGCACGGCAAAGAATCTAAGCTTTCCCCTCCATATCTTAAAAATAAATTCCTCGCAAAGTACTATCATCTGGTCTCATATGTTTTCAAATATCAAGACAACGATGGTAAATGCATGACATGTCTTCAAACTCTGTAGTCAGGATTTAAGAAAGGAAAAGCTATAGAGCAACATGTCTGCAAACACCTAAGTCCCTAATCTGGCCATTACATTTTAAGTGCATATTTTTTAATTTACTGCATACTGAAAATTAAATTTTAAAGGTGGGAAACAAATCACAATTTATGTCAATCCAAATCTGGAAAGGGGAATTCAGGCCACTGAATGGCACTTCAAAAATAGCTAGAAATTAGAACTTTACCTTTTTCCTTCCAGTGTTTGTTCTGTGGTGTTTTTACTTTGCTCTCTCACTCTTGCTCAGCTATTGGTCGACATCATTTGCAGAAGGGTTGCTTTCCCAGCATCCAGAAACATTTTGTTAAGTTATCAAAAAGAGGTATCAAAACTCTAACTTTAGTTTTTCTATGGGCTTTTTTCTATCCAATGCACAAAACCACTTGTTTACAGATGTTCACCAAAACAAGTTTTATTAAACTGTGCTACAGATATTGTCTCCAAATTTATTAGGAGGTAAAACATGTTTTCAAGTTTAAATGGATGTGGTTTATTGCCTTTTTAGTTCTGACTGCTAAATAGCAGTAGTATTACAAAAGACACACTTCAGTGAAATATGACTCTTGGGGAAATAGGTTTCAGTAGTAGTGTAGGCTTCCATAGTAAAGATCAAAAAAAGGTCCAGTGTTCTAGGATATTTGTCTAGCTTTGGCCAGGCTATTTATTTTTTTTTATATATATATAATGCTTCTTTCAAGGGACCGGTCCTCAACCTGTGCTCAGTAATTAGCTTGCACTCCTTCAGAGGTCCTAAGAATTTCCCTATTGAAACTTTAACTCCCAAGTTAGTTTGAGTCCATTCCTCACAAAGGCACTCGACACGATTAAATAACAAGTTAAAGACAGTCACCACATCCCTACGCTGATATAAAAAATGCGACCACCCTCATTGTAATTCTACGCTTGCAGTTGTCAAGTTTCGACATACAACCCCCAGGATCCTTTTATACACACTACCAGAAAGCTTCTCTGCCAGTAGCCTGCAAGGCATGATGAAGCCACTTATTTTGTCCAAGAAAAAACTAAAACATAAAGTCCATAATTAACTAAACCTCCATTCAAAGTCCAGTGATCTTGATGAATATCAGTAAATTTCAAAGACTGTCAGGATACTTTCCTCCCCCAGACAAGCAAAAAGGGCTTCCAGGAGACAAACAGAGTTTGATCTCTGTCTCCATGCCCCAGAGAATTATTATTGTTTTTAATGAAACACATTGAGGGTCCACATTGCAGTCAGCTGTCTGCAACTTGGTTTATTTTTAGCTTGTAATATAGTTAATAAAAACCAGGTACAACCCTCCTCCTGCTTTAGAAGCACAACTTGGAAATTGAACAGCTCTGCTAAAGTCATCATAGAACAAGATTTTAAGATGCATCTAAAGAGCCATAAACCAAACTGTTCTTAACATGCCATAAAAGCATTGTTTATCCATGTGCACACATTGAAACATCTGATGTTGCACTTTCCCATTTGTAGGGA
>NW_009647419.1:2126070-2127564 GCF_000708025.1 Charadrius vociferus
AGGGAAAGCCGACCCTGTTCAGGGAGACCACACACTATGTCACATTTAGCACCTGTTCGGAAAGTTTCAGCATGATTTTAATTATTTCCAAGCTCAGTAAATCCCTTTCTGCCTCCTTGCTGGAAGGGTTTACACCAATTAAAATGCTGTATCATATAAACTCTTTAAGGCCCTAGAAGGCTTCAATTTGCATCCTAGTTAGCAAATTCCTCTCTTTTTCATGCTCCAGCTACAGCCTTGGTCATGACAGAATACAAATACAGTAGCATGGTAGCTAGAATTTCATTCAAAAATCCCTATATTGCTGTCAATACCTATGATGAATTGCTTGCGCCATCTGTAGAGGTATCCTGCACTGACAGAGGAACCAAGCGAGCATGGACGGGCGACTTAGCTGCAGTGACACCAGACTCCAGGATCTTTCAGCATTTGTATCTAAAGACTATGTGTCTAGAAAAGCTTGGAACATGAACTTGGTATCTACATCTAGGGCTGAGAAACTTGCACATCCAGAACCAAACGGCTTCATTCATCTCAGGGTGCCATCTTCAGGAGCCAACATTATGTGGGATTCTGCCCACCTGAACCCCAGGGAAGAGCAGAAACAAGGACTAGGTGCAGAGACTACACAAGAAGGAGCACCAGCTTCTTTGGAAGTGATATGGGCATATCAGTTACAAGAGAGGCCTCACACTCTGGCTCCAAATCCAGTCTACTTTGAGACACTGATGTACCATACCCTCGTTAATCAAGGACCAAGGCACAGCTGAAATATTTCCCTCATGTCGGACTACCCACAACATTAGAGCCTACAGGCTCTTTATTTCAGAGCAGAAATATGCAGCCAGATGAAAAGGAATAGCCCTGTAGTCATGCTTGTGCTTTCAGGTGTGAGCAGCCCAGCATTAGAGGTTTCCACACACAGTCACCCCTGCAGAGGGAAAAATGGAGTCACAAACAGCAGAAGTAACTCTGCTGTTAAAAGCAAAGATGCCCCTGGCATCTTGCTCAGCAATGCACAGGGAGCAGCAAAAGGCAGTTACAGGAATGTATAAGAAATAGAGCCTCTTGGTCTCCTTCAAAAGAGACCTCAGCATCTCCTAGCAAAGGGCATTCTTCATCTGCAGCCAGACATCACCCCACTGTTCAATCTGGTCAGCAAGATGAAAGCTGAGAGCTTAATCTGTGGTCAATTAAAGCACCAATATGTGTTTTAGTTATTAACAAGAGCATTCCAAGGAACAGCAGAGTTTGTCCATATAAGCTGACTAGGAGAAAAGCCTTAAAGAACATTCTTGCATGCCACAATTCACAGCTAGGATGCCCCGTTGAGAAAGAGGCGGGGGAGAGCATCTGTCATTTGTTTTCAGTGGCCAGTCCAGCCTAAACCACAACACCACCTTTTCCGACAGAGCTTGTTCTGGTGGCACAAGCTTTTTTTCTTATTCATCAATGAAAAAACAATAGGAATAATAAGATCACCACTATTCTTTT
>NW_009647419.1:2127585-2129915 GCF_000708025.1 Charadrius vociferus
AGCAGGAAAAAAAAAAAAAAGACCAGATTTATGTTTTACTTTATACTTCACTCCCCTTTAGAAAAAGACACACAGATCTTATTAAGCTGCTGCAGTGGAACTGAATAGTGCTCTCCCAGAACAAGCCACAGAAATTTTGATTCTACACAAGTGGGTCAGCTGAAGTTTCCTTAATTCTGGATATTTGCAAATAAGCCTAAGATTTCTGGGAGCAGAGAAAGGACATTTGTTAGCAAGGAAGTTCAACTGGTCTTTATATTAACTGAAGATGGATTACATTAGCAGGACAAAACTTCAGGATTATGCCCCAACACAACAAATATCAGATGCTTCCAATATATTTCTGCTCCAACTCAGGGTGGAGTTCTCAAGTTTTTAAGACCATAAACCCTGGAAGTCATTTAGGCACCTAACTCTCATGTACTCAAAAATCTGGATGTAAGTAACTTTGCACTTCTCCATCTTTTTTAAGGAAAAAACAACAAACAAAGCCTAACAACCTGCCCATAATCTTTCTGTGAAAGTTTTCATGTAAAAAGATACAAGTACTTTAACTGAGTTTCATACTTTTGCAGGAGGAAGAAGAAAGAATTTGGACATAGCCCTGGCAATAATCATTCAGCAATGAGGAGTTATCCCAGTAAAACATTATATTGCCAAACATGTTCCACACAGATGCATATTTGCATTGTTTCTCCCTTGCGTTTCAGGCAACAGTAAATAATGCTGTGGCCAATACCCAAACACAAGGCAATTTTAGTAGAAGACCTTGATTGGGCCCATCCGACAGTCACCAACAGTTAAATACAATCCCTTAGATTATACAAGTGGTAATGTCCAACAAAATGCAAACACATAAAACAAATCAAGGTGGCACTCATACACCTAAGCCAAGGGCAACGATGGGACTTAGGGACAGACAAATCTCTTCATTCCCTTATGGTGGATATATCAGTTGTCTCCAGTAAACGGGCTCATTGCCACGGTTAGAGTATGGACTGAGAAAACATCACAAAATGCAGACAGACATGCTACCTTAGGTGTTTTAACAGGGAAGGCTGCAGCCCCCTAAGAAAACAATACCTCACTGCTACTGAGGTGTCTTAATTCTCCCTGTTTGTTGCCAGGGCTGGGATCCCAAGCAGGGTCACGAATTTCACTCCCCAACCTAGAAAGATCAATGTGGTCAAGCCCCTTGCCAAAGCTATTGCTGGGGATTCCTGTTACCATGAAACCTATGTGCATACTTTGAGCCACAGCCCTCACAGCGAGCCCATTCCTTCCCCAGGGAAAGAGCCGGGTGTTAAGGAGGAGATCCTAGGAAAGTGCTTTGCTAATCCAGCTTTCAGCTCCAGTAAAGTGTTCATATCCCAGGGCAATCTTTTCATCAAAATTGAGTCTGAATGCCAAAAATGAAGGAAATGAAAAATGAGTAACTAGCAAATTAAAATCCCATAGCACTTAATTGTGGAATCAACAAAAAGTGGAGTTCCTGGAACGAACGCTGTGCCCCAGGCACCTCAGCGACTGCTGCCCGGCACTGCTGAGACGCCTCAGCATCCCTCGGTCCCAGTCGAATGGCAGCTGGAAACCGCCGAGAGTCAAAGCAGAAGTCACGGCACACGTCAGGGTTTCTTGCGTCTTTCTTTTTTAATGTTTGCACTGCTGTCTCCAATATGACTAACGAGAACTCCAACAACCGGAACAACAGATGGGGCTTCCACAAAGCGGCACGTTGTCAGTGAAGGAACCACACAGCTGGCAGCCCAGCATCACTGTTTCCCCCACATGTCCTCACCGGGTTCTCTCTTATTACAATAGACCTACATGCTTCCACATTGTCTCTGTTTATGGGAAAAATAGTGATGATGCATTTATATGTATAAATATATTTAAATTTAATTGATGGCCATGCCTCTTTGGCTATTAATACTGGAGAAGTGTTAAAGCTACTTTCATGAGAGAAAAAAATTGGATTAATTAATATGAAAAATACAGTTCAAAGTTAATATATTCAATCTGGTTTTAGTATGATTTTTGAAAGTTCTTTACCAAATTGTCACACTGATAACATTGCGGTGGAAACGTACTGTTTTCCTTCCTATACAGCAAAACCGGTTGACTCCCGCCATCCCTTAAGTTCATGATCAGTTTAGAAACTGTGGTTTTTGTAACATGCAAACAGTGTTCTCTGAACACTTTCACTGGCTAGCTTTATCCCAGGGCATTAATCCGTTGTCGCTTCACATCCTTTCAGGCAGCAACAGAAACCCAGAAGACAATTACAGTTAATTTTATGGCACCCTACTATCACACCTGGGAAGGCTCCA
>NW_009647419.1:2129964-2131076 GCF_000708025.1 Charadrius vociferus
TCAGATCAGAGTTAGAGACTGGTTGAGGGCTTCTGTTGTTTGGTTTTTCTTTTTTACACCTAAAAGAATATGAAGGATGAAGAATGCAAAGCAATTTGCAAGTGATAAGTGTTGACTATAGGAGAAATGTCTTAAAAGGCTTATGCAATATTTCTTAAAATAAAAGACATCAGATAAATACTGTGTCTAAAAAGATTTTTTCAAAACCCCATGGCACACAAACGTTGGTGTAAAGTGCTTTACACAAAGCAATCCTCAGGAGGGTATCCTTTCACACCAGAAGTTTTCAAAACTATTCTGCAAAATTTAACTGAGAATTCCATCTGTGCTGAAAGACCACATGTCTCTCTGAGGCTGCTGTGACACCTGCAATATCAAGAATCCCTCAACCTGTCTCTGAATATGAGATATATCCTTATGAAATCTGTCAATAACAACTGGAAAACCTATTATGTCACTGGAAAAAAGGAAATGTGGATTTGGGCAATTGGACTGCTTCATACCCAAGTTTCCACATCAGCTTTATTTTATCATAATTATATTGAGTGAAATACTAGCTGACTGAAAAGTTTCACAAGTCTCCAGTGCAAGAATTTTATTTTTTTTTATAACTTTTAGGAGACTGGAAAAAAAAAAGAGATGCTACTTAGTTGCAAAAGCTTATGCTAGAGATGGGAAGAGACCCTGTCTGATAGAATAGGTAAGTAATTAGATCTAGTTTGGTAGGATGATGATCGAGTAACTCAGTAAATACAGCATTACCTCCCCTCAATTGTACATACTGTATGCATTAAGCATTAAATATATTGGAGGCTGTACCTAGTAACGAAGACACCAATGCAGAAAGCAAATGTTGAACTGAGGATCCAAACTCATCCATTTCTGACTGCCATGTGTCAGAAGAATCAGAACAAATATCAAAGCCAACTCCAGAGAGAAGCACTCGCACAAGATCAACACTGAAAAACGGAGTTTGCCAAAACCCTTGGAAACTGGAGTCCCGGAGATGTACACAGCTCTGCTGAGGACTTAATTTTTATGGACACCTTCCCTCCTGGCCATGGGGCCCCAGTTGCCTCAGGTCAAACTTACTGACAGGCCTGCGGTTCCTG
>NW_009647419.1:2131195-2188888 GCF_000708025.1 Charadrius vociferus
GGCGGAAAAAGCGCTTCACAGCCCCTGCAATACTGTCTCCAAAGCCCACTGGTTTAGGGTTACATTTTGACTTCTCCTTACTTGGAGCGGGACTGAAAATACCACTTGTTCTGGCAAGAAAACGGGAAGAGATTCAGTGTAACGGGTGAGCGGACCAGCTATTAGCATCTCAGCAGGAGACATTTGGGGATGCGCGTCAGCCTTCTCTTACTTAGTACCTAAGACTGCTTCAACCTTGCCTGAAATTTCTCTCCCCTTCCCACTCCCACAGGAGTTATTTTGATTTATGGTGAACAATAACTGTGTGCAGGAAAGCAAAGAAAGTCAAACATACCACAGATGGGTGTTAAGCAAGACTCCTGGGGCATTTCTCTGCAAACCATAATTCCTACTTACAAAAAAAGCACCCTCAAAAGACAACCCCCACCTCCAGACACATATAGGTCTCCTCCCTTATCCCTCCCTCCCCTTCAGCCACAGACTCCCTGGAAGCAGATATGATGGTTTGGGGATACCAATTACAACAATCTCTCGCAGAAGAGCCAAGGTTGCTGGACTGTGAGTTGATTCGTATTGACTCAGTAAACCCTTTGGAGTTCTCAAACTCGCAGTTCGAGAAGCCAAGGCAAAGAAAGCTAATACATTAGTTAACAGCATCTTTTACTTTTTTCTTTACCATTTGCCTGCCCCAAGTTGAACACGTAAGGGGCTTTCAATATGTGAGAGATGGAATTGTTTTGCTTCAGCCATTTTGTATGTCAATGACACAAGCAGGCCTATGAGCAGCCATTCTGTGTGTCGACGGCACAAGCTGAGCTGTCTAACTTAGAAAAACAACTCCTTAAAAGGAGAAAAGTGTGAATTGAGTTTGTGATAGGCTAACGGGTTGTGAAAGAATGTCTGCCCTAACGTACCTAACCAACGGGAAAAGGGGACAGGACATAAATACCTGAAGTTTTGTAGCTAAGTGTGCTCTTTTTGAGAGGCACCCGACTCGTTTATTTTGATCTGGAATAAACTTTTATCTTTGCTTCGAAGACTTTGTCTTCTCTACATATTTATCCGTGAGCGAGCGTTTCTCACAAATAGGAACCGACTGCTCTGTATCAAGATGAGCCTGCAGTCTTGAGCAGGGTCATCATCCAGCATTTCCTCTCCAGCATACAAGGTATCTGGCAATACCTTGTATTCAATAGATATTTTTCCTGTCTTTCGTCTCAGAGGGAAGTCCAATTAGGTGCTGAACTGTGGCAATTCCCTTTCATGAAGCAGTTTAACTCTGTGCTTAAAAGTTAGGATGTAAAAGGATATGCAGGCAGAGTCTATCTCAAGTTTTCACTTCACAAATAGGAATTTTAAAAGGCTCACAAAATAACCCTGTTGCTTATTGTAGCTACAAAATGCAGCAAGACATATCTATTTTAATTCCTCTATTAAGCTTATGGGTAAATATATCTCCACACAAATGTTTTTGTATGTATATACACACACAAACACAGAAACTGTGGTCCTCATACAATTTCTACACATGTAATTACAATTTGATATTCAAAATAAGCCAGGATCCATAGCATTCCGGCCAGAGTCACTCCAGTTACACCGCAGAAATGAGGCTGTTGCAGCACAGGTGAAGCCAACGAGCCTGCTTGCCTTTACCACTGCAGATACACTAAACGTTTGCTCCTGTTCTGCTGCTCACCGTTTGATACAAGAAAAGCTCCTTCATCCAAGTCCCTTCTCTAGTCTAAATTTAAGGATTAAACACAACACCCCCCCCCCCCCCCCCCCAACAACAACAACTTAAGAAAAACACAACACCCCTCTGCTTTAATTTAATTTCAATTAATGCAGCAGATCTCAGCCTCTGGGACTCAGGGTAACTCCCCTCGCAGAGCGCTGCTGATGGAGCCGAGCTCATTGCAGGCAGCTGCCGACTGCCTCACGGCCGCGCGCAGCTTTCATCCAGGGCCGTCAGCAAGGATTTTAGTTAAGTGTTGTAAGCAGTTATGGAGGAAACTGAGTAAAACATTGGCAGTTAAAACCTATCCCACAAAACCAAGCTACAGCAATGTGTTCACACTAGCGTTCTGGCTTGATTTTAGCGCTCAGTTGCTCAACAGTAACGAGCTCTTCCCACAGGAAAATGGCAGTTCATAGGAAACGCATTTGAAATGTCTTTTGTACCTTGTATTTTTTCCACGTAAATTTAAGTTAGTGAACATCAACAAAAACATTTTTTGAAGCAAGGAAAGAAGAAAAAAGCCATTTTCATTTCACTGTGACCTGCCGCATGCACCAGTGCCCCACAGGAGGATGTGGTGGCGACAATGGATGGCTCTGGAGAGTCCCCCCAGGTCTCGCTGCAGGCCCTGAGGGGAGCCCAAGCCCTGCACGGAGGAGGGCCTTGCATGGGGGTAGTTACACGGTCAAGACTTCACATGTCCCCTCCTCAGGAGTTACCAAACCCACTCTGCCTCTGGTTAGCTTTCCTAGGGACAGCTTCCGCATTTTCTCTTTTAACTGAACACTGGCAGGTGCCACAAGCAGACACATGGGCTTGCGAAACCCCCACCATTACAGTACCCAATACACGTATCACACACACTCTCTGACAGACGCAGCGGCGTGAAGGTGGATACCCTGCAGAGCACGTACTCACCCCTCCTTCACATCCAGGCCAGCAGCAGCTGGAGGCTCAGCCCGTCTTCCAGCAAACTCCTGCAGAAACACAGCTCCCGAGTGACCGGCGCGCGTCCCCCAAAGATGGGAAGCAGCCAGATGTGTGAGCCCAACACCTTCCGTGAGCTCTCTGGGAAGCTTTAGTCCCACCACATGCACGAAACTGCCAATTCTCCACTGCCAGGGCCCACCCAAACCCCAGCTCCAGCCACCCTCAGCTGCTCTCCCCACTGCCTGGCCAGGTGTGCCTGCCTCTCTCCCAGCCTCACTAGGGCTGATGGCCCACAGCTGTGCGAAGACCACCTCCAACCCCCACACCGCTCACCAGCCAGGGTGGCCTGAAATAACACGCTTCTGCGGCTGGAAGTACAACCGTGTATCTATCGACAGATCTGCATGGGCTTTCCGCACCTCCCAAACCAGCCTGGAAAGGCAGCATAAGATGCTTCCCAAGGCTTTGTCTTCCCTGACAGCTCTTCAGGTGCTGATGGAAAGAGTAAAAGAGGTCTAAAGAGTGAAGCCTATTTTACTGCTTACTGCTGTGCATGTTCTCCAAACAGCTAACGCTTGGCTGAAGCTTGGCTTGGGTCTACCAGTTACTGAAAAACCGCAGGACAGCCTTCCCATTTTGCAATGCCAGCCTGGCAATGGGGAAGCTGCTGCCAGCTTCGTTGGCAAGCGGATGGTCCATTCAAACACTGCGATGGCCCCCATGGTGGAGAACTGTGCCTCACCGCCTGACATGTTTTTTTTCAAACCATCCGCATGGGTGAAAGAAGCACTATCAGCCCCACTTTTTCAGATGGGGAAGTAAGTTGTGGGGGGGAATATTATAATGTAAAGGCTGGAGCAAAACTCTGTAGTGTGCAATAGGCTAGACCGATTATAAAACTCTACCTCTAGAGAATAAACTAATGCCCTTTACAGAAGTCATGTCTGGTGGACAACTGATAAAAAGTACTGCTCAAATGACCATACAGGTCCAGGTCCAGGTCTAGTTGTTGGGGGTTTGTTTCTTTTTTTCCCCCTGTAATCAATTCTGAATTTCTCCCACGGTAGCTGCAAGGACCCGTTTTCTCATCTCCTGAATCTGCATGTTTGGTCACGTGGGAATGGCTGTAAAAGGGGCTGAAAGCAGTGTGCGGCTGGAATAAGCCAAACCAAGCATGAGGATGTACAGAAGCAAATGTCCCCACTCAAGGTCAAGCAGGTACTTTTAAAAACGTCATCCTAGCACAAAGCCTGGGTCTCACTGACGTCCAAAGCCTGCTTTGCCATGTTCTCAGTGGCACCAAAATGTCACAGGTAGGTTTTACAAGGAAAAATTAAGTGAAACTGCTCTTTAGTGAGACAAACACTTCTAAAACAAAGAAGATGTCAAATGACTGTGGGGTCATACAGTCTTTTGTGCCAGTGTGCACTGGTAATTCTTGCTCAGGGATTCATAATGAATGCACCAGGAACACTGCTTTGCTTGAAACTGCCAATACCCAAACACTGGTGGTATCAAAACCAACACACAGTCCAGCAGTGCTTCTGTATGAACCCCTTGCTGCACTTAAAAGCTGTAGATGTATTGCAGATGCTGTAGAAGTATTCTACTCTTTTATTTTGAAAAATGCAAATTTTATTACTGCTTTAAGATTTTATATATGATTTTACTACACAAGCAGGCCTAGCATTCTGAAAACCAGCAGTCCTTAACCCAGAGCCACAGTCGTGAGCTTTACAAATGGCTTTTCATTTCTTCATTTCTTCATCTCTTCCAAGATTAGGAAAACACAAGCAAATCGCTGAATCCTCTGCTGATTTGCCACATTTTTCTGAACAACAAAGAAGAATATTTCTCTCACCTTGGGGCTGAAATTTCATCAGCCATGTTGATTACCTTCATCCATGAATCAGAAACCTGAACATAGTTTGGTAGGCTAAAAAGTACGTCCACATTCATGCCCATATCTCTAAGACACATTTAGGTTGCAATATTCCCATATTGTGTGGCTGTTTTTTTGGCTCATACAGATAGGCAATTCAAACCAGCTCATAATTAATCATAACAAGACATATGACGAGTGGATAGACGATATTTGCATGTAGCTAAGTAGCTTACCCCACAGTCACATTATGGGTCAGTAGCATCACCAAGCACAGAGCTCAGATTGTTCATATTCAAGTTCACACTGGACATTGCTCCCACAGAGACTTCTAGAACGACTGGTTGTTTATTTTAAACAAACACAAACATAAACATAGATGGGGCCAGAAAAGCTTACTTCTTTTTATATTGTCGAGACTGTTTGATTTGTTTCTTCTCCAAGGAACTTGAGGGTCTGTAAGAAGGAAAAGTGCTGGAAAATAAGACTATAACCTTATGTACAGAAGGAAAAAAAGAGCAAACAGTAATGTTGACCCTTCAGTCAGAGTTACTCCTTCTTGAGTTTGCACTGGATGAATGCTGCAATACAATTTTAATTGTCACATTACTGCACAACTTTCTGATTTGGAATAGGTGTAATACATCCATCATCACTGAAAGATAACACCACAAGACTACCCTCCAGGGTATCCGGCAAAATTCCTGAAAACCCATGGACCTTGCTGGAATCCACCATACCTCCCTACAGTTCTAGGATTCTTCAGGTGGAAGGTGTTCAGGTAGTGATGGCTGAAGATAAGTAGATCGAGATAAGCTGATATGTTTGGGTTG
Source organism: Charadrius vociferus (assembly GCF_000708025.1). Taxonomy (NCBI): domain Eukaryota; kingdom Metazoa; phylum Chordata; class Aves; order Charadriiformes; family Charadriidae; genus Charadrius; species Charadrius vociferus. The sequence goes on from NW_009647419.1 coordinate 2,136,582, forward strand.
AACATGGCTGGATCTCCGGTAGACATTTCTTCATTTTTTCTGTTGTTGTTTTGTTGGGGTTTTTTTCAGTTTAGATTACTACTACAATAACAGGGTTGTAGGCATGGATTTAGTTTGAGTTATTTTATTTTATTTTATTTATTTAACTGGACACAGGAATTGTCTCTTTCCTTTCTAAATCATCAGCTACTCACCACTGTTGGACAGCATCCTAATTCATTCCAGAAGTCAGTGTATTGATATTACTACATAAAAATGAGTAAATCACCCTAAGACTCTGCAAAAGGAAAGACAGTAATTTAAACAAAGTAATATGAGAGTGTAGCTCTGAAATCATTTCCACAATGTGCCAGTGGCCAATTGCTACAAAAAATAACTTAGCTTTTGACTACCTGCTGTTGCAGGGGGACAGTTCCGAAGGGATCAGGATCCAGTGACAGAGCTCTTAGCTTCACCACAAGAAATAAAAATTCTCTCAATTATTCAGGAAGGCAGAACAAGTAATTTTAACTATAATGAAGCGCAAGAATCCTAGTACCAGATCAAGGCCCCCTGAACTCACCTTTTGCCAAAATGTAAAGAGACAAATTCCCCTGGAGAATTTACAGTGTATGTATTGGAGCAGAGACCAAACAAGAGGTGCTGCGGTGGAAGAGCTGAAGGAGGTAGTGGGCAACACGGCCAAGGCACCGTGGGTTCAGCCAGCCTGCAGCCCCATCTGCTCCACACGGCTTAAAGGCCTGCAGGGGTTAATATGGTGAACTTCTAGCTCTTCCACGGAGACAAAACTACGGAAGTGAATGTCTGCTTGTGGATATTTTAAACAAAAAAGAAAACATATGGCCCTCTGGAACTATGCTTACTGTTTCTCCAGCAGATATGACACAGAGAACAGATAGCCTAGCTTTATTCCAAGGAGTAATTAATTAGACAACAATTTGGTGAACATGCTTCAATTTTAAAAGTTCTCAGATTAGCAAAGTGGAAAGACAAAAAAGTTGAGAATGCTCATGTACACTCACTAGTAAAAAATTTTAAAAGCACAAAATATCTCAGCTGTAGAAAACAGCAGTTTCTTACCCCTGTGAGGAATATTTCCACGAACTATGAAAGACAATTTAGAATAAATAACTAAAACCAGCCTTTTCTCTCCCAGATGTTGTTTTGTGATTCTACACATAGATTAGTAATGACCAAAAAGTAAAACAGAAGAATGGGCTTAAATCAGAAGGCTGAAAAGAAAGATCAGTAATTTCATTTATAAAATCAGAAATTTCATTTAAAAATCTAATCATGTGGATTAAAACTACAGGTGTGATAAATGAATAGTCAAGGGCAGCCATGATGCGCATCTTTGAATTCAGTTCTTGGAATATGCTGGTAAATGTGTCACAGCACAAATTCATTAGGCAGTGTGGGCCCAATGCAGAGCCAGTGTGTGCAGACACAATCCAGAAACCCTGCAGGAGCGCCTGTGACTCCTACGGGGCTGGAGATGCGCACTCCCCAGGGACAGCAAGGCCAGGAGTGATCCCAAGAAGTCATCTGGTCCAACCTCTGCCAGAGGATGAACTGTGCCTTAAACATTGGCAATGTTTAAAGTCTTCTTTGTTTAACTTTTACTTTAAAACTTGTGTAAATGATTTTATAATGTTCTCAGGAAATGTACTGCAGGGCTTTGCAAAGTTACCATCACGATTATTTTCTCCTAATGCCTAATCTAATGGTAGGCAATTACTTCTTGTCCTATGAACAGGGGATTTGGAGAACAAGGGTTTGGGTTCTGTTTTGTTAGGGTTTCTTTAACTGTCTTCTCTGCAATAGCTTTTTACAAATGTGAATACTCCTTTAGTCATTGCTCCTGCAGACTAAACAAACCAAATTCTTTCAATTTTTACACACAAAATGATGTTGTCTAGCGCACTCATCTTTCTTGTCTCTCTTCCCTGGACTCTTTCCAATTAGCCCCCAACCTCCTTGAAGCGTGGTGCCTGAAACTGGATATAGTATTCCAGCTCAGACCTCATTAGACCTTATTAGGTCTAATTAGAGTAAAAGGTTATTTCATGTGAATTTCATAGGGAATGCTTATTTATTCAGTCTAGTATGAAATTTGCTTTTTGACAAAACCATGACATTATTGACCCGTGATTAGCTTGCCACTCACTGGAATCTGCACGTCCTTTTCCACAGAATTACCACGGCTACCCGGGTCTCCTCCATCTTCTCTCTGTTACTTACTTCAATTCAATACTTCCTATTGCCCTTAATGAAACCAATCCCACTTAAATCTCCTAACTTCAGCAATTAATTTAAATAACTTCTTGTTCTAATCTATTCCTCCAATACACTTTCAGCCTTTATTGGCAATAATTGTTTGTAAGTATCTATTGCATAAACCAATTTATTTTATAAAGTATATCAATGAGCATAAAATTGATCTAAGTAAAAGACCTCCTTATTACATCCTCCTAGGTGACAGTGAATTGCTAACAACAACCCTAAGTACAAATCACTCTTGTAGATCCATTTAAACTATGCTTCCTGCATTGGCTATGAAAATGGCAAAAGCAGTCTTTACCAAAAGCCGCTTAACAAAATCAAGATGTGTCACCTTTGCAGCTTCTCTGTTCACAAGTCAATTATTGTGTCATAGAAGGAATTGTCAGGATTTACCGCATATGGTATTTCCCCTTTTCTCTGATAGTGTGTATGAAAAAAAAGAACTCTGGAATTGAAAAAAGAGGTATAGGAACTATTTTCCCTCAGAATGAACACTGAAAATAACTAAAATGCATATTTCAATTGGTGAAGATCTTCAGAATAATGAAAACCATGAAGAGAACAGAGAGAACTCAGAACCAGTTCTGATCATCCAGATTTTGTTCAGGGATATTTCACAGTAATGTTTGCATGGCTGAAAACATATTTTTAAAGAAAATGTTTGAAAAAATGGACAGCCCTACTTTATGAAAAGAAATTTCTGTACTTTATGAGGAGTCACGTAGTCAGGCTAAATTCAAATGTAACTCTACACATTTGTCTTCTTCCAGTCTACTTCGTCTATTGTCTTCTGTTGTTAGTAGTTAAAGCTCACTTCATATGTATTCATCCTCCTTCACATCTGCCCCATTTTTAAATCTCTGTTGCGGTCACTGTAGTTCCTACTTGCTAATTTCACTGTTCCCCACCTGTCCAAAATTAAGGCCCCAATCCCTAGTTCAATATATTGGTACCATATGAGTCCTCCTTATCCATGTTATCTTACACATCAAACAGGTCAAGGGAACGTGCAGTTGTTCTAATCCAACTGTATTTCCTTTAACAGAAATGCTTAGTTCTTCCAGATACGATCTCTGCATCTAGATCAAGATCCTGAATTAAATGCCAATGAAAACTGGCCTTTGTTTCTCTACAGAGTTTGGTGAATTCTGGATTAGTCCATTGGTGAACAAAATTCTTTCCCTACCTGTTACATTTTATTGAAACATTGCTGTCCTACACACTCAGACAGAAGTAGTAGGTCTTTAATTAGTCTATTTTTATGTACCGGTTATGTTATGTAGATGGTATAAAAGATTAGTGATGATCACACACTAGACTAGGTTCTCCGAAGACACCATGCTAGGCAACTGTTCAAAGAGAAAGAGCCAGGATTCACAAACTTGATGGAGGTCCTGTAACAAATCCATTAAACATCACAGCTGTAACAGATTAATCTAGAACACTTAATTTCATTGGTCTGATTTTTAATATTGTACTTAATGTTATAAAGAAAATATAACTTTAATATTTAATTTGTAAAATTTTCACATTTCCATGTAAAACCAACAGTAGATTTAAAATAAAAAGAACTTTGTGGAGGCAACAGCCTTTTCTTTAACTTCAACAAGATTCTAATTTTATAAGAGTAATGTGTAAACATAAACATTCATGATTTTCTTTTGTACACACCTGTTTAAATTAGTTGATACAAATATAATTTACTATAGAAATATTTTGTTTGGTTTTGCTACACACAGTTCTATGCTGGCATCACATACTAGTCAATTAATCTTTCAAAGAGTGAGATTTATCCATTTTGCTTTCTAACACCCAGTATGTCCATTGCCAGCAGTGGACTTCATGTTCAGAGAATCAGAATCACAGTGTCAGCAATCTAAAATTAAACTTCAGTACAAGATTATAAATAATCAAGAATGAATGCATCATTTTCATATCATAATCGCCAGATGCTTAAAGGCTGTGATCCAAGTCAACCAAAATCAATGACAGTTTTCCCATTGACTTAGCTGCAATTCACCTGCAGTTCCCAGTCACTATAGATTCTCATGTTAGTTTTGCAATGCTATCACAGCGTGAAGAGTTAAAAAGTGCGTAGTATCACAGCTTCAGTGTGAGAAGTAAAGCCTCTAAGTCTTTCTGGGCCTCTTTATCCTGAAAGAAACAGACAATCATGCATCAACTTAGATAGGATAAATCCCTTCATTTGCCTAATACGTGCCTATCCACATTTCTTTACTAACAACAGACATAACACACAACTGCAACAGCCACAGACTGTACAAGACTGTAGAGTAAGTTAATTTATCAGTGATTGCAAAAATAAAGTTTGAAGTGAAAACAAGAGCCAGATGGCATCCCTCCCTTTACAGCTCTGTTAAAGCACTTAACGTGTTAGCCACAAATAGCCTTCTCAGCAGACCAGTAAGCCTTTCAGCTTAGGCCATAACTTTTATTGGTGTACCTTGCATAAAGTACTGCCTTGCCTTATACTTTACGTAAGCTTGCAACCCAACTGTGTGCAGGTTTTCTTAAGGTATTTCTGTGATGTTTGCTAATGATTTATTATGCAATTAACAAAAAAACATTGGGAAATGTAATTAATGACAAAGATTAGATTGTGGTTTCAGTGCACACAGCCATACCTACCTGCAATAACCACCACGGACTTACTACACCCTCAGTATCTTCCTTACTGGTGTTGATGGGCTCTGCCTATGCTACTGGGCTCACAGCAGAGCGGAGCCAACGGGGGAGCAAGAGGCGAGTAATCTGCTATGCTCAGAGCCAACATTATAATATACCTTCTAGGACAGAAGGGAAAGGCTCCTTTTAGGCTGATGTGTAAATGCATAGTTTGCACGGGGCCTTAAACCAAACCCAGCCCACAGACTCTTTCACAGGTAACCAGTGACATACCTTTTGGCTATTCCATGTATAATCTGTTCGGAAAGGGGTACATGCCTAAGAACATGTAATCACAGTACAAAAACTCCAGTATTCTATTTATTTTTGAAATGTCTCCTGGATATAATCCACTTGCTTTACTTGCCATTGCAAAACTTCTAGCTTGCAAAGTGCACCTCGGTTTAAAACCACATTTCTAAAAAGTCAGCACCTCATACCTTGCAGGCTGGTAAGGGTCCAAACACCCAATACATGCAGCCACGTGTGCTTAGCAGTGCAAGCCAAAAGCACTTGCACATCACAAATTTTGTGCAAGTATTTCTAATGACAGAGACCAGTATTTCTTTCCCAGATAATGCCAGAGGCAATTCTGAAAGAAAATACTGTAGACAGACAGTGAAGTAATCACTGAATTTCAGGATCACTTCATTATCCAATCAACCAAAGAGCTGGAACAAAATATAGGACACTTTAAAATACATTTTACGGGTGAAGAAATTCCTGCTTCTCTTTATTTTGGTTAGTTGTCTATAATGTCATGGAGGAATAAAGAAGAATATTGAGATGATAGAAACCATATGCCAGACATGTCAAACTACATTATATTATTGGTCTGGATTAAGGCATTAATACATTAGCTGGACACTTCTCTTGGAGTCACTGCCTCGCTCCCACTGGCAACAATAGGCTAAACTATCTGCCTAATCATTTATCAGAGGCCTTAAAAGGCACACACTGCAAAGCCAGTAAGCACTTGCCAAAATACTCTAACAGAAGGAAATGTCAAACTGAATTCAGCACCCCTTAAACTCCATGCCACTACAGGCTGCCTGGAGCACCAGCCAATGACTTTCAATAAAAATTGGAAAACTCAACATTTGTATCAATATGTTGATTAATTCAGGGAAACGACACTTAACGTACTTAATGTAGTCAACCTGTGAAATGATTCTAAAACTCCATTAAACAAAACAGTAAAAAGCCAGATATTGTCCCATGCTATTAAGAAAATGAAAAAGGTTTCATTGTATCTGGTCCTGCTCTTTTCACACTTTCACAGCCAAAAATAATAAAGATGCAGGTTTTCTCATATCTGACTGGCGTTCAGCTTTTCATGGATTGATGAGATTCTTTACTCACTTTCCAGGATATCACATTTTAAAAATATATCTCCAAACAACTTTGTATAATTGTCTCTCTCCTTAGAGGCAAAGGATTATATTGGGCAATAAGCCTTAACAAGTTGCAAAGGTCCCAAAAATATTGGGCAATCTTTCTTGCATCTTCCTCTGGGCTGAGGAAAAATAACAAAACAAACCCATGATTGTTCTAAGAACTAGCTGGAGAACAAACTGCAAACGTGCAAAGCATCCTACCTTTGGGTTGCCAGTTCTGAACAAGACTACATCAGTAAAAGCAGGAATTATTACTGTTGCAAACTACTTAACAGGCTGCGTTAACTGAGCCAGCAGCTTCCAGTCAATAATAAGAATGCAGATGGCAAAAGCATTTATAAAAAATCAGTAATGGCATTAAAAACAAAGTTGAGAATGGTCAGTGAAGGGAACTATTATGTCACCTTTGGATAGAGTCCTTCCAGACCAAGGGATGTGTCACACTAAAAGGAGAGAGAAGCCACAACTCTGTTCAGTGTACCAGTCTCCAGTTTTAAGGATGGAAACTTCATCAACGCCCAAAGCTTAACTGTTAATAGGAAGAGAAAGCCATAAATCCTGTATTGGGCCAACTCTCTTCTTCATTGATTTCTGTGTCTGTGGCTTTCTAAAAATGAACAATCAGGTCGGCTTTCTCCTTTTTTTTTTTTTTTTTTTTTTTTTTTAAAAGATGTGCAGGCTTTGATCTCCTGTTAGAGTGCAGCAGGGAGAGAAGAGGCGCAAGTCGTAGAAGGAATGCAATAGATTTGCGTCAGTCCCATTTGTTCACCCTGAGGCTTAGTTCAGCGCTGACTGAACGCACAGCCATTTTCAACCTTGACTTTCTACTGTCAAGGCTTACTTTTATTAAACACTTCTCATATCACTTTCAGAGTTGAATATGAGTTCAAAATGTTCTGCAAACTGCTACACAAAAGGTATTCAAATTACAGGGTCAGTGACTGTATTTTCCCCTCTTCCTATTTAGTTGCTTTTCTTTTCTGTTTCATCATCCACAGGGGATATGAACAGGAAAAAAAGACCTGGGAGGCCAGGGACTGAACAAGGGAAGAGAGGGAGTTGAAAGCCAGAGCAAGACGGAAGAGAGAGAGCTGGTGGGAAAGAAGGAATGTTGGCTTAACTAGAGGTCGTCCACATTTTGACAGTTAATTACTGCTGAAAAAACTTACTGATAAATATATATACACAGACATACACATATAAATGTGCATGCAAAAATTAACTGCAATTAAAGCAGAGACAGAAAGATAACGATTTTACCTTCCATCTCTGCTAATTATTTCCTTATGCACTAAACACATTCAACCCAGGCACTGCACATGTGTGCACTTGACAAAGTCCCAACTGTCAACAGAAAATGATACAACCCCATGACCACAGCCAAAATGGTTACACCAGCCAACTATAACATAATTGTGTGCAACTACTGCCAAATCCCAAGCTGACATGCATCCTGTAGGGTTTCATTGAAGTCAGCAGGGCTGCATGGTATGTTAAATGAGCTGGGCTGCAAGGGTGGTCCGAAGCTGTACTCTGATATGCACTAACAGCAATGAGGTGCTGAGAGCCACCCCTGGTTTTGTTACAGCTGTATCATGCCATCACAGCTCCACGAGAAATCCTGCACTCTAACAGAGAAGAGTCCCAAACATGCACAAGGATTGTTAATTAGAGAGTAATAGCTCTTGTAGACAATATAAATCACATAAAGCTATATGTCATCCATTCTCGGTTTCATGACAGACTCTCACAGATGGTGTGACTGTAGTATGCGTTAATTTCCATACAATTGCATAATACTGTTTTTCCCCTTAGATATTTCAATAAACCAATGCAGTCATCCATTTGCAACCTTCTATATGACTGCTGTATGTCACAAGTCAGGGCATTTTATGTTCTTTCATACTTTTAGTATCTTCCACTGGTGATGAATCATGACTTCTCAAGGCTTTTAAGACCAAGGCAAGCACAGCTTTAAAATACGTAGCTGACAATAATTCCACAATTTCTGATTATACTTCAAGTATAGGGAGAAACACCCTTTTGCACCCAGAAGACTGCTAATGAACAGTTCAGCTAGTGAGTGCAAGGACTCCTGTAGAAAAATTACAAAATGGCAGAATTCAACTTAGAATAATTAATAGTCAGGTAAAATTTTTATCCGTGAGTTCTTTTCTAACTTAAAAGACTAAGTTTCACCTGTAATCTTGTTTTCTTTTACTGTTGTACACAACACGGAACTTTTGGTGTCCAAATCATTCCCCTCTCTCTGTCCAGCTGCTGCCCCCACCATGGTGGGACCTACAGCCCAGTCATCACTGAAACGACTTGAAAACCATCACGCCCAGTTACAGCCCCTTCAGAAAGACGCCTGTTGAGACTCTCCTTCACCCTGTGTATTGTCTAAGACAATATATTGCAAAATCCTGGAAGCCTGACTTCCCTCAGTCACTCTACAAAAATAGAAACCAATTACGAATCTCTTCACCCTGCAGTGCACCACCACCTCCACGGATGCTTCTCCCACTCTCCCCCTGCATTGTCAGCACGCCAGCAGAGGAGATACACTCCATCATTTAAGGAATTGTCCATTGATCATTCTTGCCACACTAAGAACTATGCTAAAACTGTGTTACCTTTGATAGGATGTGGAAATGAATACTTGGTGATAAGCTAGTCAATTTAATCATAGATATAATAAGCTCAGTATTTATCAGGATAGACTTTATCCTTATGTATGAAACTACTGCACTACAAAAAATATCTTCATCATTTTTTGGAATCATTTTTGGAGGGGGAGAAAGAATAAGCAGACAATGCAAACAAACCTTTTGGCAAGAACTTCAAAAGCACGCAGAAGGCAAATCAGTCTGATCGCTAAGATAGAGAAAAATAGACTGTATTCTCTGAAGTGCAAAACAATGTAAAATATAGGAGGTCTCAAATTCTTTTAGCAGTTCTTTTACAAATGTCTCATTTTTACCAGCATTTTACAGTTTGAAATCTGATCTCTTTATAATGAGTTTTTAAATGGCCCATTCCCTGAGCTTGAAGCACTCATATTCAGTGTAAAGAGACTCACTAACTAAAGAATAGTTTTTTAAAATATATTCAAAAGATACTTCAATTTTGGGTTGGTGGTAGCTATTAGGAAATTCGTGTTCAACTCCACAAAGACTATTAGCAGGAAAACAATAGCCTAGAATTCAAAACGAACATAAATCTGAATACTTCCATCATTTTGTAATTGAAACACCATGGACTTTTGCTTGGCATTTGGAGAACAAATGTGCATAAAATCTAAAGGAATTAATATCCTCTGAAAACAATGACATTTTGTATTGAGCTGATGATGTTGAGAAAAGAAAATTTTTTGTTTGATAAGAAAACAAAAACATTTTTTATAAGGTTAACCCAAATTATTAACATAATTTCGATGGGTAGTTTTTTCACAAACAAGTCATAATTTGTACCCTTCATTTAAAAAGCAAAAGTAAATTACTTTTTCCTCCTCAAAATCTTGCTTAGGACAGATTACCACAGCAGCTTCAAATGAGATCTGTTGGAAATATCACAGCAAGGTCTGCTACGTGTGACCAATCTATGGTGGCTGGAATAGGCATTTCTTAGAAAATCTGCTGTGGAAAATTCAAGATACACAAATGGTCTGTTGTGACAGGAACAGCTGATGGGTCCTGAAGTTTATACTCTGCCCTCTCTTCCACCCCTCTGTAACTCCCACTTTTTTCCTTACAGACAATATTAAAAATGTAAACTGATGACCAGGGAGATCAATTACGGTGATGTAAAAAAATGTAAGAAAATCTTACGGGTATGATTTCTCCTCAACAGCTGCATTCTTGTGTAAATATTCAGCCATTGTTCCTGCCCATTATTACATTTACCTCCTCCTCTACATGGGGTTTTTCTACAGTTTCAAATGTCACTGAGGCCAAAGGCAGAGTCTTTAACAAGTCTCTGCTTCCTGCTATTCTACACCTGTAAGAAGTGAATGCCATAATGATCAATTTCTGTAATATCTAAATCTCCCTCACTTGTTAATTTCAACTCTGAATTGCCTTAATTTTTAACTTCTGGGAAGGAGGGAGTGTTTTTGAGATTAAGATTATATTTTTTAAATCACCAGTAATTTTGTAAAATACTTTCTCAGCTTCAGGGAAGTTTTCATCTGCATTTTAAGTAAGACTTTCAGCAACTCAGTGCAAATAGATTTGCTTTGCATTCTACTGAATTTGCTGTCTTCAGCTTTTCCAAGATTACATTTTTTGTAATACAACTGCTGCTTTTTAGATTCATTTTCAAAAAATGTCATAGAGACCAGAAACTTGAAACTTTAATCTCTTTCTCTGCTAGGCTGTTAATCCCTTTGTGGTGATCTTACTGGTCCTACAAGCACAGAGTTCACTCTCACGCCCATGCTCACCTCCAGATACAAGAAAAAATAATTTCTTTACTATTATACTTTATAATCCTAAATTGAGATGTCAATTTTCTAGAAGTTCCACCCTTGAAAATACCCAACAATCTTTGTTATAAACAAGAAATTAGTGCCGTATTCCCCTTACGTGCAAAGCGCTATGTATTTAATCAAGCACACGTCCCCACCCACTCATTTTATCTTTCTATATACATGATGAATGCTCATGTTTTCAAGTTTAAATTACATTTTTCTCCCCAAATTTTAAAAACTCATTTTTCTCCATCACAATAGTCCACCACATCTGGTTTCAACAGCCCTTCATGTAGCCACACTCACCAAGGCTTTGAGCGCGCTACAAAGTAATGAGTCTGAGTAAGGGTAATGCAACATCTACTAGATAAACAGAGCAGCTGTTACGCACTTTACAATAACTCACAGCAGCCCTGAACATCAGGATCTCTCTTTTACTGAAGGGGTGAATGTTTCCCAGGACCCTGAGGTTATCCACCTGGACAGCAACCAGAGAAAAGCAGGACAATTTAATGTCCTGTGCACCTCCAGCGGTGAAGTACCACTCTACAGTATGACAGTATTTATGGCCAAGGAAGGACCGTATGATTCATTGGAAGTTTTTGTTTAGAGTAGAGAGGATAAAGAGAAAGGTCTCTAAAGTAGTACTGTAGCATCAGCTGCATTTTCCAGATGTAATTTGCACCAAAATGTCTCTATTCCCTTTCAAAATAAAAAAATGCATAGAGTGATTAGTTAAAATTGTGGTAAACTACTTTTAAAAACTGGTATTAGGACTTACAGGAGTTATTCAACCAGAACTTGTCTCCTCTTCTATGATTTCTTTGGTGTGCTTTTTTAGGTTCGTAATAGGGTTGAAACTGGCTGTCTGATTATTTTTTTTTCTTTAACAAGAATTACCTCTGTTTGGAAGCCCCCCTACCCGTTGAATTAAACACATATTCTGTAAGTGGTAGAACAGATGCACAGAAGGGATGTTTGGATGCGATACAACATTCAAGACAAAAATCATCTCACTTAACTTGAAGTGTTACATGAAATGAACCCTATACAAAGTGTCGCAGAAGTGTCCTGAGTTAGACCAGCTGAGAATTTGACCTGAGGATTAAAATGAGCTATGGGCCATTTTACTGATGCCGAGCATCTCTTGTTCCCACTGAAGTCACTGGAAACTGTGGATGCTCAGAAGCAATAAAAAGTAAACCATTGTCTACGATTATTTTTCATACTTATGCTGCAGGATGATTTGTATCATGAAATGCTATACGTTTCCTCAATGTGGCACCTTTCCAGTAACTTTGTCTCTCAGTCTGCTCCCGATTTTATGCCTTTATACATATACATGTTTCTCAGTAGAAGTCAACATTTAAAAACAATAAAGGAATTCCCCTGCCTGAAGAAACACAGAAAACTCACACGAGAAGCTATGATTACACTTGGGAATGATGGGTTTCACATGACTACGACAACATACCATGCTGACAACCTCGAAATCCTGTGCTGTGACAAACTGAAAGAAATCCATGGACTGCTGCTGACCTATGTTTTCTGTTTCAGACCATGAACCCCATCTTTTACAGGGTTATAGTCAATTCAGGCACTTTATCAGCATCTGTTTATTACTGTCTCCCCAACGTCTCTTTAGTCTTATTACAGTCTCTTCTCTCCCTTTAAATAACCTGACTAAATGTTATTCCTATATACAGCTCCAAGCCCTTAACCACTTCCAGTATGCTTCCCCCCAAAATCAGTAACAGTCTTTCTCTAACACAATAACCAAAACAACACGTAATATTCTAATTCAGATGGGACTTGAGGTAACATCATCAGCAGAATTTGTGTTCCAGATCTCCATTTTATAGTTATTCTTTTTAGCATGCACTTGGTTTTACCTTGTGCTTGCTGCTGCTTTTTTTTTTTTTTTAAATTGAATTACACACTAATGCCCCAATGCCATGTATGCCATATTTTCCTGGATTTTTTTTTTCTAAACTTAACTGAAAACACATCACAAATAAACAATACAAAGCAGACAAATCTGTGATATCTATAGAACTAGTCAAAACAGAAGGGGACAAATCATCTTGTCCTCTTCAGATGGACAGAAGATTTTTGGGGCCCATTTGCCGCTCTTTCTTCTATTCACAAACCAGCATCATTCTTATTCTTACCACCATCCTGCTTGCCAGAATACACACACACCCCCCCTCAGACTGCTCCCAAATTCCTGCTCTTATCTTAGGGTTCCCCCTCCTTCTCAGGCCTGCTGGTACTTCAGAAATGTGATGGGGCATTCCTTTTACCAAGGTGGCCCAGGACGTTCTGAACTCCAGCTCACGTTTAGACTGATGACACTGGACTTCAGAGGCAGGATTCACCTCTCATTAACCGCACAGCCTAGGAGTCACGTGTCTCAAGTACACATCTTACACATATCTTTGCATCTAGTCTCTCTCTACCACCAGGCGACAGAGAGAGGCAGAATGAGGCACCTGGATGCATCTCTCTCTCTCTCCAGAGTGTAGAAGGTGCCTGTGCAACTACCCCTGGTCACCAAAATTTTGTTGAGCTATTGTTATCAAAGATGAATCTCAATCTATACTATCTCTATACGTTCTCAAGGAGTCTTTATGAATATGTTGAATGACTTCCAGTTTACTAAACACAGGCAGTCTTCTGCCCACCAGAAGTTTCTGTGATATATGTTTGTTTGCAATTTCACCAGATAGCTTCAGAGTTCATTGCAAGACTACCTGGCCTGTAGTAAGTTGAATACAGGAAAAACAAAAAATTCACCAGCACAGTCAGTGAGGATATATACAAAACAGGCTGAGTTCAAGCAATTTCATATGTATGCTCTCTCCGTTACACCACTGGTCCCACTTTTTATGCAAAGATGTAAGGTACCAAATAATGGATAATTTACAGCAATCTTTCCTATGTTCTGTAATAGACAAGCTGAAGGTACATTTCAACAGTCAGTAAAGAATAAAGCAGAGTTAAGAGATTATTAATGTCATCTCTGTATCAATATATATTTAAAGAAACACTGAACTGAAGCAATGATAGCTTAATTTATGATTGGTACATTCTATAACTTGGGCCAAAAATAAAGGCCACCCAAGAGCAGCTGCTGGTGAGGCATGCAGTGGCCTTTCTTCCCAGCAGGAACACTTGACATAAACATGTTAGTGCTCCACTAACCGCATTTATTGTCAATCAAGTTACAGAGTTATTTAATGGTCTTTTTCCTTAACTTCAAAGAATTAAATGGGATAGGGCCAATTCGTCTCTGGAATCACCTCTCTCTCCCTACCACATCTGCTGTGCTCAAAGGGGGTCCCTTAGGCTGACAAAGCTCAGGTTTGAACTTGTCACGCTCTAGGATGGTAAGACATTTCCAGTCATAGGTCGGTAATTATGGAACTTGCTTCTACACGAGATCAGACAGAGCGAACCTTCTTGCCATGACTTGGTTTATATTTGAGAAATTAAATAACTTAAAATCTCTCAAATATCTGTAGAAATTTTGTGTCCATGTACTAAAAATACTCTAAAGGGCCTAAAAAAGAATCTAATAATCTCTTAGAATAAACTATGCTCCAGCAGATGTAACTGGAAGAACTGTGCCTCCTTAACTGCACTGTGGTTGAAGACAAAGGCAATCTTGAATAACTCATCTACCTCTGCCACAGCTAACACACTGCCCTGGAAGCCTTGACAAGACTCACAAACCAGAGGCTTTCAGGAGCTAACACAGACTGTGGGACAAAAATCAGGAATGCTTTCAACTGAGAAAAAGTAGTCTGGGGAAAAATTTCAGCACAGCTAGAGTGACACACTGAACTGCTTATGCTTAAGATAGTCTAATGAAATGGGTTGGATTACAAAGAGTGCAATTCAATTTCTGAAAGCCTCTGACACATACAAGTCCCTGACGGTTCCCCAAACAAAGATTTTTTTAAAGCTGTTGGTACAGACAACTGTAATGAGCCAACCTACAGTGGAGGAAAAAGGAAGGTTCTGTGTTCAGAGGAAAAAGTAAAACAATATGTTATTACTGTCAGTGCAATAATGGGTGCCAAAGACAAGACAGCGGTCACAAGACAATGAGTTATCACTCTTAATACCCACCTCATTAGTAACTGAGAGAATTGACAGTGCAGAATCACAGTACTTCAGTGCATTGTTTTTCTGGCCAAGATCTTTATAGCACTAAGAAGAAAAAACGTTTTGTTTCCAATCAGACCACTGTAAGAATACCAGAGTCTACAAATCATCATTTTAAAAAGAACTTGGTTACCTTTGCCAAATACACATAATTGTATTTGGAATATCCTGGATGCATTTCTTCTGCCTAAATAATAAAAAACAGGAAAAAAAATATAAAACTTGTGTGATGAGATTTATGTGGCCTGCATAACATTTTTAGTAATGCACTAATCTTCCTCAAACATCAGACTGAATCATCCCCACTGTGTGCACCACAGTCTGTTTAGCACTTCAAATAAAACTCAAGAAAACCCAAACCTCAGACCCTAAACCAGGCACATGAGGTGCTGATATTGAACCCATTAAAATGTTCTGTATTGCTTCCTTTCCTCTCTCCCTAAGTGCTTTGTAAACATATCAGATCATTCTATAGAATATCTATTGGATTCATTCACTTACACAGTGGGTTGGAAGAAATTGCTCTCTCTAGATTACTGTTTATTTCCTCATCAAAGAAATAAACAAGCAATCAACAACTCACACTAATAGGTAATGAGTATTCATCAACCTTATAATTTATTTTTTTTTCCACAGATACGTATCTTCTAGCTCTGGGTTCACCTTTCTTTTCACATTACCATCATCTGAAAAGTTCAGGTCATTAAAAAAGTTGAAGATTGTCGTCCTTTTCAAACACATCAAGGAAGCTTGAAAGACGAGTAAAAACGTTACCAATTATCTACTAAACAAGAAGCAGCTTTAATCAACAAACAACTTTTTGGACAGGAAAATTACATTAGTGAAATTTATCATAGCTGTAATCCTTGGATCAAAACAATGCTGCTTTCACCACAACTGTGTATTATGAAACAATTGAAAAAGAAATCCAAACAGTTGTCTTTTAGACAGTAATTTAATTTTTGGTGCAGAAAATGACTTAAAACCACAGTTACTCTGTAGCCCACCAAAAAATGCCCTGAAGCTAAAGCGAACATTTCAAATTATTTCTACCACCTTTGGAGTCTGACCTTAAAGATAAAATATCTTAAACTGGGAAGACAGTAATGTATTTTATTTTCCAAAATCCAGGAGATCATTCTGTCTTTAAATAGACTAAGAACACAGAACACAAGCACCTTTGATAGTGAAGAAAATATGCTTGCCCAATTCCTTTGAGAAACTGTCTGAAAATAATTGTAGTGATGGAAGTTTATGCTTTGAATTCAGTCAAGTGAAAAACTTGTATTTTCCAGAAGTAGAAATGATTAACGTAAAATACACTGAAAGACAGGTTTAGTTCATTCATGTGGTCTTTTCTCAAAGCTGTGCATTCAACTAGAATGCCCAGGAACGTGGACCTATATGACAGAGCTTTCTTTTCTACTTGACTACAAAGGTAATTTCACCTTCACAAACAACAAAGGCTTCTACTGAAGTTCAACGGAAAGAGCTTCAGATCAGAAGAAGAGAGGTGTTGCAGTGTCAGAGTTTTCCTTGCCTATGTTAACTCTCTTGCAGAAACAGGCAAATGATTGGTTATTGCTATGGTTAATTTGTTTCAATGGCATATATAACTAATCTATATCCATCTCACATTTAATCCAATAAATATTAACCCCGGCAAGTCATTGAGGAATTCTCTAAAACGAAAGAAAGAGAAGGAAGGTACTAGCCACTCATCTCCAAACTAATTTTAAAATAGAAAAGAAAAAATATTTTAGTAGAGAGCTCCGAGGTATTTAGGAGAGCCTTGGATTTATAGCTACTGGACACAATCTGTTGAGCAGACATCTTTATGGCAGTCACATACAGCAGCTGGTAAACAGTCACACAGGAAAACCCTTGGCTACGACTTACCTTAAGGAAATTCTGCAATGCTTCTTCTACTGTTGAAGTTGGTGGAGTCCCAAAGAGAGCAGCAGCTACTTTCTTTTCAATCCAAGACAACTGAGCTACCTATAATAACAAATAAATAAATAAATAAATAAATCTTTAGGGTTACTTCTCTGTTTTGAAGTAAATACTGTCCTGTGCCACTACTTATACAACCTATTTTGCAAAAGAACCTGTAAAGGAATGTTTTATACTGTCGATTTGCCAGCTCAAAGTGTAGTCTTTTGGATTTTAGATTCTGTTAACAGGAAAATGTACACATTAAGAAATACATGACAAAACAACAACATCACTGATATGAGATTATTCCAACATACAAAGTTCAAAGTACAGTTTAGGTTTCATAAGACCTTGCCATTTTTTAAAACCTAAGGCTAGAAATAGTGCTTTAAACCTGTTAAGGTTTTCATGAGACAGACAGCTTAGCACGATAATCCATGTACTTGACTACTTTTCAATATTACGAAAAGCTGTTGCTACAGTCAAAATGTGAGTGCATTTGGTGCTTGTAAAACAAGTTCATTTATTACACAGAAGGTAGTGACAATCACTGTTAAGAAATAGGCTTCATTTTTTCCTCTTCAAATCTGACAAATAACACCTGCCAAACAACTCTTCTCATTTCAGGAAGATGGACTGCTATAAAAGGACTTTAGGGAACTGTCATATTGCCACACAACGTACATGACTTCTTCCCTTACATATACTGACACCTGACAGAAACTGCTCTGGTTACTGCCATAAGGTATTTGGCTCCATCACCTAACCTGGCAAAACACACCTCCTATCTCTAAGGAAGGATGGAGCTGCTAAGAAACACGATGTAAGAAATGAGCCTGTTTAAATGGAGAAGTGAAGCCACCCTCCTTTGGACACTTCTACTACATTTGTAAAGAAAAGCCAGGACTTTATTCCTTCACATCGGTATTTGAACCACAGCACTGATGGCTCCTGTCACAGAGTACAGCTGAGTTCAAAAATGGTAAAAAACCAAGGTTTTGTGCTTTCCTGGCAATTTCTGGCCTGATCCATGCAGAGGCAACACAGAGGAGAGATACACACAGGCAAAGACAGACAGGCTCTCATCGGAGACCTGGAGGTGGAATATGAGTCACACGGGGACATCTCTTTTTCAGAGGGAGATGCATTTCAAATAACCGAGTTGAGCCTTGAACTCAAGTCTTGCCCACTACTGTAAAAATTACAACCATTTTGGATAGCTTTAGATTATTCCCACCTCATTCCCTGGCTTCCCAATCTCCTCAGGGCTGTTGCTGCTCCCCACACCTTCTCCAGCTAAACCCAGCAATTATCCACTGAGTTAACTATGGTAAAATATAAGACTCCATCCACACGTGACTATCCACAGCTACCAACCAGAATCCTTCTCTTTTGAACAGACATCAAGCTCTTTATGTTTCTTGTTGCAAACTGCCCTAAAAATACCATTGCAAAGAGTACAAATACAGGCCAGCACGCAACAGGAAAATACATCGGACCTTGTTTTCTCATTTGGCCCCAATGACTCTAGCTACATAAGAGCAACATTGCTTGGGTACAGAAGGCATCCTGGTCAAGTCTTGCTGGTTATTCGGCGGGGTCCAATGCCTCATTTGTTAAATGTTGTCAGTAAGTCTTTCACACAAGCCCACTAAAAATTACATTCCAGAGAGAAAAAATATTAAGAAAATAAAGCTTTTTTTTTTTCATTCTCTCTCTCATATCCCACTCTTGAAGCCTCTTGTTAGGGAATAAAGTGGTTTATTTACAAAAGCCCTCCAGCAATCCCAGAGTTCTTATTCATTGAAGCAACAAGATATTTCCTCTCTCTACACTGCAGTGCTTTCATACTGTGTTACAAACTGCAGCACGCTGGTTGAAACTTCCAATTGTAGGTAGGTATGTAATTCCTTCACATGCTTTGTTTCCCTAGCTGCTCTCTAGTTTCTGAGACACATTCTGTGAGAGATACTAAGAGAATTTTTGCAAAAGTAGTTTTCTTCATCCCAACCTAGTTTTGATGTGTTCTCTATTCTTTTGGAAGGGGAAGGGGTGTTCTATATTTCTAGGTCCATCACATCAAGATAGGGGTAGCTTACAGAGGGAGGAAGAGAGGTAAAAAGTAAAAGGGAATGTATACACTTACTCTGCTCTCTGCAAGACCACACAACACCCTGGAGATACACATACACAGCAGAGAGACAATTACCACACAAGTGTCTGCTGTTATGCAATAGTGAGGAAATAAAATTGCAGTTTTTCCATGCGGAGTTATAATTACCTATTGAAAACACAAGTTCTTCCTGGCAGTTATTTTATTTTCTTACAAGATTTAATTAGAACTGATTTAGTGAGGTTTTAGTTCTTATTTTGTCTGGCTTGGGTGCTGCTTTGCACTGTTCAAACTTTAAAAAGCCCAAACATACATGCGCTTGGCCATTTTTATATTACAAATCCCACCAAGCTAAAACAATGTTTAAAAGTGAAATGCACGTATACACAATAGTGAGTTTTCTTTAATGTGCACTGGCTTTAGCATTATACTTTGAGACTACTACACAAATAGTCTGAGAGTTCTGTAATGATTTGTGCAGTCAGACTTGTATACCACTGGCTTGATGAATTCATTGCAGCTAGCTCTAGCCATCCGTAAATGAAGTGCCCAGTTTACGCAAGTCGTCCAGGTTACTTGTATGGTCAATATGGAGGAGAGAATTTCCATTAGGCAATTCCTCTACATCTACATTAGCCTGGCATGAACACTCCTCTCTTTCTCTTCTTTTTTTCCTTGAACTACAAAAGGAGCATAGACAATTTTACCTTGTGGATGGCTGGAGATGGGTGAGGTGAATCCCAACACAAAAACTTAACCACGCCCTGCGTGAGTCAGTCTGCATGAGGCGGGACAAATGGAAAAGACCAGTTTTATGCAAGACACAAAGTTGTAGCCTGGAGCAATAATGACGAAAAGGAAATTATACCCTTCCCCTAAACACACATAAGCAGTCTTTAATTTGAAATAACTTTATTAGAGTAAATCCTATGCCATGTTCAGTGAAATGGAAACATCATTCCTACTATACTAACTAACTTTATTAAGCATTCTCTGTGTGTGAGCAAGCACAGGCAACAGAAACCCTGGTGTAGCATGCTCTAGTGTAGTGTAAACTTGACATCACCAGTCAAGGTTATTCCAAATAGCGTAAAGCATATCTGGACACCCATACAAAATGAAGTACAAAGAGACTGTAACTGTCGTTAACCTCAGCGGAACCATGATTTCACTTAATGCACGTTCAAAGAACAGTGTAGGACAGCAGAAAGTAGTAAGAAAAACAGCTACTGCAGCAAGTAGTAGCAACAACATCAAAATTAAAGAACAAAGATTGCCCCTTGTCCAAGACGATTTCCAAACCTTAAGTGAGTTGGGTGTTTTTAGGTCTCCCGAGCCCTGATGTCAGTTTCCCCAGCAACCTGAAAATTCAGAAAAGCACTGCAAGGAACACTGTGTTTCTACAGAATATCAGGTTTTAACGTATTAAGTCACACAAGGAACATCACTCCCCAGCTGCCATACATGAGCAGAGCTAGTCCCACTCACTCAAGAGTGAAAACCAAGGGCCTGAGGGACCATCAGGCAACTCTTCAGTATCCCAAAGCTAACTGAGATGCTTATCTCAAACAACCTACAGATCTGTCAAACAGCAAGCTCTCATACATTTATTCTACTCAAATCTCTACCAATACCAGAGATGGAAGAAAGCCACCCACTGAGTCAAACTGCAGCTCACTGTAAAGTTCGTATCCAGTGTGCTCATATCAGGCCTCTTGTTCCTCTGAAGACCCAGGCAGAAAATGTGGTTCTCCCCTAAATACTGGGAACAGGGATTTCCTAACATCCCTTTCTCTTCCTTAGCCTAGGATAAGGAAAAATCACATATGAACTAAAACACTGGCTGGAGTTTGTTTTTTTGTTTTTGTCTTCTGTTTGTTTTTGATGAGATGCAAACCCTGCCCACTGACAGCTCTTTTCAAATTCCAGGATGTTGATAACAAGGAAACTAACCCACTTGGATTGAAATTTCAGCCAGGATTGACTTGCAGCCCCAAAGGATTTCCTCCTCCCATGTTTCCTTGCTAATAGCTCACTGAAGACAGATCACACAATTGTCTTCCATAAAGGAAAGTCATCCCATTGATCCAGCTTCAGTAAAACATTAATGGCACCTACTTAAATATCCCCAGAGAGTTTCTTTTTTCTTTTTTATTACAATCTATTAATGTAAAATTGTATTAAATAATTTTGCAATGTTTTGACTTCTGGAAGAGATTAAGTAACTGGACAGCAGTTTCAAAATACTTGCTGCCAACACAAATATTCTCTTTCTTGCCAGCTGAGGAACCAGGACAGTCTGCACAGGCATTTAGGCATTTATCCAACTTGAATTCCCTGGGCTTTTCACTTTCCAGTAAGGGGAGCAGACTTACAGAGTACACAGACAAAGGAACTGGGTCAATTTGTTCCCTGATGCAACCCAAACAGATCCTGGGATACACCAGAGATGAATCCAACACATGGCACATAACCTGCAAGAAGAAAATCCCACGAGATCTAATTTTTAACACCCCACTAGCATTTACCAGGGGCTCTGATCCAGTTTCACAAGTATATGTTAAGTGTTCTGTGTCAGTCCTGTAGTGGCATGTAGCCATATGTCTTAACTAGATATGTGCTCCATTTTAAGAGCTATTCTAAACATTAAAACAGTTAAAAAACCCCACAAAGACAATTCCCTGCTCATTGCAGCAGGGTTGGACTAGATGACCTTTAAAAGTTCCTTCCAAGACAAACCATTCTATGATTATAAAGGATTATCAGACAATTGCACCCAAACCTCTAAGAAAAGAAAACTAATTCCTATACACCACGCACCACAGATCAATCAACTTCCAATAAATATTTCTTGCTGATCTGAAGAGCAAAGTAGTTTTCACCTTCCCTTAACAAAAACAAAGCTGAAACTTGAAAGGCTCTGAATACTGTACTTATTTTAAATCATATGAACCAATCCAAGCATATATTTAAAACATTAAACCTTCCCTAAAAGATACCTACTTAACATAGCCTGTCTTTGTCACAGAAGACTGAGAAGAAAAAGTTTCGTCCATTATCAAAAACATTTTAAATGAAAATTATTTTGCTGCAGTTGTTTTTCTTTGGAATAGTAACATTCCTTTTACATACTATACACTGGTTTACTTTGCTTACTAGATATTTTAAAGTACCTTCATTACAATTGTATGGTAATCATATTTTCATAACATTATCACTAAAACTACCCTAGAAAAAAATACCACTACATAGAAGTTCATATAGGCTTTGGAAAAAGGAATATTAAAATAACATTTGGTAGGGTTCTGCAGTTATCCATTACTAATGGTGTTCAATTATATTTGCTCAATGCATAAATAAATAGGGCTGTTTTTTTCCCCTTGTCACCTCCACAAAACAAAACAAAAAACATTAGAGCTATACGTGGCTTCTTGTATACACAGCAAGTCTCACATGCAAAATTTTGCCCATCATGATATCTACGAAATGATTGGTGAAAATTTTGCCTACCTGATTGTGATACCAAAAGTAATTTTCTAACAAAACTGAGATGATACACACATCAGAACAGAATCTACCTCTTTTGCATAGCTCTACTGGCTTTATAATGGCAAGAGAAATAAGAAACGGCAAAAATTGATTTTTAGACAAGGTGGCACACAACTGTCACTGGCTGTGTATCAGAGACAAACCCCTGCTGCTGCGAGGCCGTGAAAATCCAGCTCATCCTTCCTGCTGGAAGGTGCTGTGACATTCTGGATCAGCTTTGGATCTGGCCGAGTGAGAATAACTGCTGAGTAAGAAACTTGGCACTGCCATACCATTGCTCTTTGCAAAGGACTGTGTTACACTGAGGAAGGTGAGAAATGGCAGTCAGACCAAAATTCTAGCAAAACTCCACAAATCAAATAGCTTTACCAGTACAGCATGCAGTCTCTGGATATAGATTTCAGCCTTCAATAAGTCTTCTCCTTTTGCCTCCACTATACTTTTTACTCACAAGTCTGTTCAACTGATTTATCATTTGTGAAAAAGAACAGGAGCCCAGAGTTACAACACTTGAAGCATTCTCTTTTACAGTCTCTTATGCTATACCTATTTTTTAAGTTTGTCAGCCCAAAAACCAGCACTAGAAGACAGTAATAAGATCCCCCAACATTATAGAGGGAGTGAATGGGAAATGTCTGACTATACCAGGAAGACTTAAATAGTACATCAGGTTTCCCAAAAGTGTTACTGAAGTCTAGGAAGTACCAAACACCAGTTATCTTTTTTAAATTACATTGCTTCAGTAAAAGAATATGTGACTAAAACCAGACAATAATACCCCTGGAAACAACATTTATGAAAGAACAAATATTGTGGCCAATCCTAACTTGACTCCAAAGTCAAGGCTAAATGTAAAAAAAAAATAAATGTAAAAAATGTAAAAAGCTAGGCTAAATGTAAAAACTAACCACCTTTCCTCAGCCATCCCTTTTTCTTCTTTAATTTCCTCACATTGGACACAGCCTTCCCAGCCTCAACCGCAGCTAGACTAAACACAAAAAACAGGTGATCTAAGAGGAGTATTATCACTCCGTCTACAGGTACCACTATAGAGAAAGAGTGATAAATGTATTTTTCAAGCACCTTATCATAATCCCTGCCCTGAAAAAGTATTTGGAGCCAATGCCATAGCCAACAGTCTACTTTTGGGGTAATTACCACAGCATAAAACACCACAGCCTGCAGAATAGGACTAAGGAATTTGACACGTCTTCCACAAGTTCCTATCGCTATCTACACTACATGCATGGCCAAAACCTGTATTAGTGGATCAGCACAGAAACCTACTCATACAGTCTGCTAAAACTAATGAGGATATCACCAATTTCACTGGGCTAGGATTAAGATCTAGCTTCCACAGTAGAGGCTCAAAACTAATGTTCCCAAATGATGGCCTCATCCTGCTACTGAAAGTGTGCAAATTACTGACAGCCCCAGCAGTTAAACCAAAACATTATTCAATCCTATACTTACATTTATTTGTACTATGAAAATCTGTTCTAAGTGTTTCATGTTATTATTTTGTCAAGGCAGTCACAGAAGGCAAAAATTATAAAAAAAAGAAAAAGAAGAAGAAAAAGAGAAATCAATCCTTAAATATTTCAGTGACTACATTAGTTTAGGTGGATTGTTTCACTTAATAAAATGCAGGCCAGGTCATATCCTAAAGCAAACGCTAATCTGTGGGTTTAATGTTCAGTAAGGAAGCTCTGCGTAGGTGCTGCAAGAGTGGAACACGAGTTTGTAATAAAATAGTGCAACAAACCACATGTAATAGTCAGGAAGTGATGATTGTCACTAAAATGAAATAAGAGTAAAAAAACCCAGTGCAATAAGAACAAAGTGAGGTATACTGAGATTACATGTAAGGTTTCCAAAAGTGATAGCTCAAGTGAGAAATAAGCCATGCAAAACAACTCTGCGTGTTTGACATAAATAGAAGCTGCCGTCAGCTGTTGGGCACAGCATGGTATATAAGTGCTTAAGGAATCACTGGGGAAAGAGATGTTCTTCAAAAGCAGGACAGCAAGCATACTATAGGACAATCTTCAGCAACTCACTGTTGCATGCTGGTATTCAAGAATACAGTGTGATGAAAAGCAAAATGAAAAGCTCTTTGAAAAAGTTGTCATTCCTTATTCAAATCAACTGAGAAAAAACGGAGTTGCTGAAAGCTCTTTGAAAGTGAAATATATGATCTGAAAAAACTACTGAAAGATTGCTTTGCATTAAGTCTTGCTGCAGATAAAGACAAGTCAAAGGCTGCAAAATATCACAGCAACTCCTTCTTTCCAGTTTGCAGGCATTTCATAGTGACTAGCATTGGAAGTAGCTGGAGGAAAAAGGCAGGGCTGGAATTCGCTGCGCATTAGCAGTTATTATTCTGAGAATTTTTCATATATAAGTATTCATCACTATGTCATTAACACAATACTTAAAAGGACCTGTTGTGTTGGCATAACACAAATTGTATCTCCTGCAAAACTTTATGGTGAATTATAGATTTTTATGCCAGCATCTCCGTTGTGACATTCTCCTGGAATTTACCAGGCCAGTATGGTAGCCTTGCTGCCACAGACATAATCCCACAGCACATTTAAGTGCCTTTAACTTCAGTTACGGATGGGGAATAAAGTTACCAAAAGGCTATGTTATCAGCCCAAGGTCACCCAGGAAGTCTGTGGCAGAACAAAGAACTGAAATCAACAAGTCACCCCTTCGCCCTTTCAAATATCATTTACTTTTTACTTATACATGCAGACAAGAAACCCAAATACATGCAAGCACAGCTTACTTAATGTACATGACAGTAATGATCAGCAGTTAACCTCAGACGTGGAAGTTAATTCAGGAAATGTAAATGTACTGCCTCATTTAGCTCAAAACATCTGCTGCAATAAGCACCTACTTTAAGTCCCACTATTTTATTTCAAATGCATTATCGTTTTTCAGTATACTAAATTCATATGTTAGATAAAAAAACAACTTACTGAATAGCACCATCTTCCATTTAGGTAATATAAAAAAGGATCTTGAGGCTTAAGTTCAATTGCTTTGTCTAGGTGCTCCTATTAGAAAGAAAATCAGTGTGACTTTAGATGTTTGTTTGGCAAGTGTGCTTACATTCTAAGAAGTTTGCTGCAAATCATAAACAAATTCAGAAACTCTCTTCTGCTGCAATTCTTTTCTAACAACATAAAAATATTTTAAGTTACAAACCCCTTCCTCATGGAGTGAAACCACAAATAAAATTATTTAGCAATTTTGCACACAATGCAAGAAGGCATGCTGTATTTAGAACATGACTCAGCAGCTCTAAAGTTCAATCAAAGAACTCAAGAACCTTTGTCTTAAAAAGATAACAACTTCAATTAATTTTATTTACAGTTAATATTAGGAAACTGTCACACACCAAATAAGTGAGAAAGCAGCCACTCTCTTTGATAGATCTTACATGCCAGCACCCATCACTGAAGCATAGTCTCTTCCACCTCGGAATGTGACTGCCTCAATGAAATTGTACGTGACAAAAAAAAATTGTTACTACAGTCAGAAAATAAAATGGTTCTGTTTATAGTGAAACCATAAAACCTAGAAAGTATCTAATGAGGTGGTTCTTCCAAAACCATTTTCATTACAGGTCATGACTATCTTTATTTCTCTCATTAATTTACTAAAGAAAGCTCTAATTGCTCAACCTGAGTTTGAAGAAAAAAGAAATATGTTATTTCACCCCTAACTACCATTTGCCCCTCAAAAAAAAAATTCACTTCTGAGGTTTCTTTTTTTCCCCCAGATACCTGTTTTTTCTAATTAAGCCAGTCACTAAAATATCTGAGTTATACAGATCTAAGAGCCTATTATTCTAACATTTTGTCCACAAACTATTCAGATAGGAGCTATGTTTTCATGCTATTATTTTCCCAAATCCTTAACATTTCCAAACGATTCACACAGATTTCAGTAATCACTTGTGAAGAGGAAAACCTCCCTGAAAAAGCTACTGCTAACACTGCAGGCTCTTTTTAAACTCCATCCCTAAACAACTGCAGCACTTGTGTTATTTGCCATTTTCCCTCCGTTCCCAGCTTGTTCCAGTGCTCAGGGCTTAGCTTGCTTGGCACAGTTCAGATGTAATTAATGCTCTCTCACAGGAAAGAGCCGCAACACTCCAAGCCCTAACATGGTCATGATGTGATAGGAACTCATCCCAGGCGTTCTCTGGGAAGTAGAACATGTCTACTGCCTCTCATTTACAACCAGAAAGGGGAGACACCGGCTCGGAGGGCAAGGGATGGAAAGCGCCTAAGCAATGCCGAGGACAAGGAGGGGGAGCGTAGCACATGTAACACAAACTTCTAACCCTAAAAAACAGAATTACCTCTGAAAGGACAGTGTTAAAACAAATATTAGTTCTTAAGGGTGGCAGGAAGGATGATTACAGAACTGTGTTAGTTCATCACTTAATATTTATTTTCTTTTTTCTAAACAGAATTGTTACACTTTTTCCTCCCCCTTTTGACTACAAAATAAAATAAATCTTAATGCTGTTCCCAGAATCCTACCTCAATTCTTATATTTTGGAAGCATATAATGTATTTCTATACACAAAAATAACTTTTTTACTTTAACATCAGCACCAAAATAGACCTGTGAGACTGAATTAGCGTTGGAAAAATCTCTTTGACACTACATAAGGAAATAATTTAAAGGAATAGCTTAAAAAAAACCCAAACCCTACAAAAACATACCTTAAAGAGATAACCATTCCTGATTTTGTTTTGTACACTTTCAAACTGAGACATATAGCCACACATAATTGCAAACCTGAGAGGGGAAAAGAAAAACACACACATACTTTTTGTGATTTAAATAAAACTTTGAATCAAATTACAAAATATTTCAATACCTAATTAATAAATTAACACCTGTTTTTCTTCCATCTTGATGGCTGAATAGAAGTTTGGCATGAGCTGTACATATTCAGGAGCAGACAAAAACGAAACCAAAACAATGGAAACAAGAAGTTGTTTAAGTGACACTTTTTGGGTTATCAGTGAAGTGAAAAAACTGAGATTTCTCCTTCAAAATTTCTACAATTTAGTTGAGAGCGCAATACTTCCAGACTGGCTCCATTATTGACAACAGTTTAACTGGACACATTGTGCTCTGCATTGCAATGCGCTGGGAACGGGAACACCATCAGCCGCTGTGCCTCACCCGGGAAGGCAAATCCTTGAGGCATGCTCAGCAGGAAGCTGTGCAGACTTCAAAAATCATTCACAGTTGTCCTTCTCAAGCACCTTGGTGTACTCCTGCACCTCTAACATTCTTTTAATATTTTTAAAATTATTTAAAAACATACACACACATTCTGCTCTAACAGGATCACTACTGCTATTACTGGCTGCCTATTGATAAGATTATTATTACAATTATTAGCTTAAATTGGGGACACTGACAGTGATAAAATAAACGCGAGATCTATTAAAAATTTGTATTGCTAAGCAGGTATAACTGAGAATATTTTCAGAGGTCCCTACCAATAAAGGTTCAGACTTCCTAAGCAACACTATTGTCTTATTGACACTCCACCTAAACTTCTATTGCTTATTCTTTATTACTTTAACAGCTATAGAATCTACTATGCATAAGAAATTTCTTGCACATAGTCAATGGTACTTTCCTTGGATCTATTTTCATTGTTATTAAAACAACTTTGGATTTCTGTATGAAACTAACAAAACCACCAAAGATATATTTAAGCAGCATAAACTAATACACGATTTATCTAAATTTTTCCAAATTTTACTTTTGTATTAAACATTTTACAAGGCAATATTAAATTCAAACAAAACTTAATCCTAAAAGAGGGAAATCCAGTTGAAGTCCAAAGGAAAACATAAAGAGTTATGCAAGAAACTTATCAAGTTAATTATGGTAACGGACCCACAATCTGTATGGCACACACAGTTTTTAAGCATTCCTAAACCTCAGCTTTCTTGAATTTCTTTATATAATGTAATTATTCAAGCTTCAGTGAATCCTCATTAAAATGTCACTGCTAACATAACTAAATAAATTACTACATTGCTTATGGCTATACCTAATGGGTTTAAGTTAGAAATACTCATGCTACAGGTTATTGCATTTTTAGTCAGTAAGTGTTCCCAGGTAACGCATGCGAGTCAGCATAACAACAGTAGTTGAATTTAGTAAGAGCTCGAGACAGACTGTCAAACACTGTTGAGCAGGATGTATGTTGTGACCAATGTGCACTGAACAAAATCCGGCTAATGGCACCACTACTTCTGACAGTTAAAGCTGCAGGGGGAGCGCATTTCATATGGGAACGAGCTGCAATAGAGGGAAAAAGCATGGGGTGGGGGTCAGGAAAGTTCAGGTATTTAGAAAGAGGGGGAAGGTACCGAAAACTTTATGAGGCTTAAGTAACTCAGGCAACATTTCCCCTATTCCCTTCACTCATTAAGTGCTAATCAGATAAACTCAGCATACCATAGCTAAACGGATTGCTGCTACAAAAGAAAACAATGAAAAGCGAACAAGCTAATCCAGCATCTTGCAGTATTTCCCTGTCTGTGCGTGACAAGAAAGAGGGCCTTAGTTTAAACCAGTTCAAAGAAAAACTTCTACTTACAGCTAAAATCTCTGGGGAGGAAAAATCCTAGTAAAATTTTCAAAAAATGAAAAATAAGCTAACCTACTAACTTTAATTTTTTTTTTTTCAAGGAAAAAATAATAATGTCTTTCACCTATTAGTGGTTTTTTTTTTTCTATTTTATACTTTTGTACTGGGCTAGGCAGGCAATTGGCATAAATAAATTATTTAATTTTTGGAATTCCGTGGTATTTCAGATATTCATTTTCTTTCAAAAAAAAAAAGTTGGTGTTTTTTTCTTTTTCCCCCCAAAAAGAATTTTTAGGTGTTTTAATCAATTTTCAAAGAGTTTAAAAAACAAAGCAAACTTCACTTTCACTGATGCATAGGGCAATAATAAGAAAACTATCAGAGAAAACGAGGAAGGAGCTACCTAGAAATGCTTCTATGTGGTTCTTGTTTTTCAATCGAAACCATCATCCCGGATTTCGGGCGCAGCTCCCGGCAGAGCGGGCAGCCCGAGGCAGGAGCGCGGGCAGCGGGGAGGCAGAGCCGGGCCCCCCGCGGGCCCTCAGCCTTCCCTCAGCTTTGTCACCTGCCCCATCTCGCGGTGACACTCGGACACAGCAGGCAGCCTCAGCCCGCGCCTTTCCCTGGTTTTGTGCTATTATAAATATGATGGAGAGGAAATACATAAAAAATTATCACACAATAATGTGAAAATATCCTATGAAAAGGGTGGAACGTACGTAGCTTTTGTTAGAGCAAGTGATACTGGTTTTCCTCACAACTACTGCCTGCCTTATGCCCTTCAACCATCAAGATTAAAATACTGTTTACAGTACCTTCACAGAGAAAAATACAGAGAAAGTTGTAGCAACCAAGTGCTGCAAGGAAGTGACCTAACTGCTGCGCTAACGCTACTCCTGGACAACGTAAAAAACCAGCCACAGACATGTTCATCTGAATAAACATAAGAGCATAACCTCAGTGAGGCAGAAACGGTCCTTCCAGTAACATAAAAAAACGTTATTTCCAGGTGTTACTAAGAACAGCATAGAAGCATACAGGTTAATCATTCACTATGAATACTCCTTTTCTAAGCACAAACACAAGCAAACTAACTCAGTAATAAGTCAGCACCACGTCCCTTTGCTACAAACGATGTCACTGAAACTCAGACTCGTAAGAAATGGTAGTTGTCAGAGATGGATCCCAACTGGCCACATGACCTTCATATAGAGGGGTCCAGATCAAGGTGAATTAACATCTTCCCTTCTGGTGTCCCAGAATTTCCATACCTATTCTGACAAGATAAAACTGTAAGGTGCATACCTTACCTGCTGCAAAAGGAAGAAAAGCAGGTTGATCCAGCCAGTTTTATCAAGTGTGTTTGCAAGCAACTTGAATTTTCATACCAAAAATGCAGAGAGATGCTACCAACACTTAAGACTCTGGTAACCATGGCTTATACCTTATGAGATGGATTTACAGAAAAGATTAAAGTCTCAAATCAAGATTAAGCCACATTAGGACACTCAAATACACCAAGTTTTACCTTTTCCCTGATAAATTTCACGGAGCTGAAATCAGAAATAACATGCATCTTCTCAGGCTTGTTCCTCACACTTCTATACCCCCACCCATGTATGTCAACTCCCAAACCCCTCTTATTTCACGTATACTTTGGAAATGTGTGGGTACAGAGCTTACATTTAGCAGTCTTGGTCTCCTTTTCGCAGCCTAGTGTTAACAGGGAAAGTTTTTCTTAACTGTAATTGGTATGACTTTGTGAATGGAAGGAGAGTTTGCGATATTTACTAATACCAAAGAACTTAATTCATCTGTGTCACACCTATTTTTCACACCCTCCTCTTCACCAAAGACACATTTGACATGTAAGGTAGTATAAATACAGGCTAATGTGTGGGTAACATGAGGCCCTGTGAAAAGAAAGTTCATTTCCATTCCAGTTCTAAATGCGTTCTTGAGTCTCCCCATCTCTGCACAGGTCAGAGTCCTGCACACCCCACCTTATTTCTTTGCCATCGACCTCCTCACTCACCAGTTTCATGCACTTACATATTCTGACAGTCTCTGCAGTGCAGCCAGACCCTCAGGGCTTCTTTCCAAATCTGACTTCAATGCGATACCAATTCCTATGTAGGGAGATTTTGCAACTTATATTACCGTTTATCACTCCCATTGCATTACTCTTCCAGAGATCAGTTTTGTCTACTTAAAATTGTATCCCTTTCCTACCACGATATGTCATCTATAAAAATGTATCCGATATTAAGTTTCCATGGAACAATAAAGTACCAGTTTGATATCACCTTCCTTATGGTGGTGAGGGTATGGAACCAGTGGCCAAGAACATGAAAGACTGCCTATGTACAAAGTAAAATGCACCAAGGTGCAAAGTAAAGTGTTTAGGTGATTTTTTGCTCGTGGGTTTTTTTTTTCCTGTTTGTTTGTTTTCTTCTTTGTTTCTTCTTCTTGGAATACAAATTAGTCTACATTGTAGAAATTGGCAGAAATATAGTTTTTATATTAAAAATTCACCAGAGCACTGAAGCTGAGCTCCAGGGAAACACCAGATGTAGCACATACTTGCATAGGTGACACTTGCAAAAGCACAGAAAAAAACCCCATATTTTGGTTAAAAAAAAGCACAAAAGTAAGGACCTTTAAGGATTCTTGCTTAATAAATTATTGCAATGCATAGAATATACCAAAAGAAGGAAAAATGCTAATATTAAAGTATATTTACAGAAGCTCAGCAGTAGAACATGTGGACGCCACGTTCTGCATTTCTAAGGCTCTGGAACCTGCAACTGTGTTAAACCTCTGTGTTCCAGAAATTTAACTTTTATTTTTATAACAGACATTTTCAGTCATTATAGCTGCAAACACAATCTTGAAGAAATTAGCAGGATATAGTCTTCACAAATGTGGAAACAAAGTGAAGCAGCTTTCAGAGATAGTCTTCACAAATGTGGAAACAAAGTGAAGCAGCTTTCAGAGATAGTAACACAACAACTCTCCTTGACAGAAATGTAATAGGGATCACTAGGTTGCCAGTATTGTTTCCTCTGTGACCATTCTGACAAAAAGCTTGTAGTAAATAGATCTTTTGACATTTCAAACCTACCTCCTTTGCATTTGCATGAGGATGCTGCAGTGTTTCACCAATGCACTGCTATTTCAAGAACCTTTTCCCAGGGGTTGCATCATACTCCTCCTCACAGGCTGGACTACAGCCCTGAGGTCAGTCCCTTGTGAAGGGCTACTGTCATGTGGGTGCCAACGTTTGCTACCTCCCTTCAGTGGGGAGAGAAATGCGCACTGAGAAGAAAGATTAACAGATGGAAAACTTGGAGAAGGGACCACAGATGCCCTGAGGTATTGCAACAACATTTCTGAACTGAAATACTCCACTGACCTGCCCTGTGGAAAAAAAAAATTCCCCCCCCCATCCCCCTACTAGACTGTGATTTTTTTTTTCCACACAAAGTGACTTTTATCATATCTAATCACTAACCCCAACAACCACACAGTCCTAATGCATGACTTTCCACCATTCTCTCATTTAAATACTCTTTAACTAGAAATACACAAGAACCTTCACATCCCTCTGATCCACTTACTACAGAACAAGTTACAGCCTCTCAGAAATGGCTTCTGAATTTGCCTTTCTGTACTTGACATTTTAAATTGACCAAGATTAAGCATAATCAACAACAAAGATTGATGTAAAACTTTTTTAGTCATCCCATGAATCAAAAGCAGGGCAAACAACTGCTAACCTGAAACTGTTATACCAAGTTTTGACTGAAAGCAGTATTTCTGGACAAGGTATCAACTCCTAAAAATAAAACTCTATGATAGAAACAGATGCTTGTAGCTCATAAGATATCTGTCTCTTCTAGGTCTAAAGAAGGGATAATTAAGGGCAGAAGGTTACAAGAATTTAGTTAGAAACATGGTATGAATTTAATGTTTAAACTTGTCAGTAGTATGATAATATCCTATAACATATTCTGTAATTTTCAAGAGCTTTGTTTCACTAGAGAAATATTTTTAAGCCATTGCACCTTACAAATGTGACAAATCATCTATTATAATTCTACTACTGTGAGTAAATGACATTCACTTTTTTGTGCGAAGTTTGTGTAAAATCCCTTTGCAGGTACATGCCACTTAACATAAAAGTTCTTCTTCCATAAGAATGACATTTTTCCTGCTTCTGCACAGCTTCCCACATTTGTGCAAAATAACCATGCTATATGGGTTTAGGAACTTGACCTCATCATGCTGGGTAGTATTATCACTTAATCTTAAAAATTAATCCCAGAGAAATTTAATACCAGCTAGGTCAAAATAGTAATTGACTTAGGAACCATCTTCTGAGCAGTTCTTTATCCTATTATGAGTGATTTTACCATCTTTTGTTCATAAGACATGAGTTAAAAGTTTCTACATTTCTGAATACTTTATTTTTGTTTCTTTGTGTAGAAACACAACTTTCTACATTTCTTAATACTTTGTACCTCTCAAGTAATACAAAACACCTTCTGGCTAGATATTCCACTATTACATACAAGTATCTCAGTATCTTTGCAATTTCTAATCTTTCTCACTGAAATATGTTCTGCCTGGGACTATCACTTCTTTCATTTTCTGTATACAAAGTACAAGTCCACTCAGAAGCACAAAGTCATACCAGCACATGAAGAATCCCTAAGCATTAGTTAGCCCAGGCACAAGCTCAGCACAAAATTGTATGTGAACATAAGGGTGAATATTTTGAATTAGTCCTGGAAGTGAATAACAAATCCCTACAACTAACAAAAGCTGATACAATGTCTATGATTATATCCTTCTCCATTTTCTGGCTTACTAATACAGGTCAGTCAAAACACTAAGTGGTAATTATTCATGTCCTCAATGAAGCCAATGCATTCTCTTCCATAGTGTTCCCTCTCAGTGAGAGTGCCAGCTCTAGAACCTGCTTCCATGCACAACTCTGGGCTTGTGAAACTTGTTTCTGTGCTTCTGAGTAACTCACACACAATAGACAAAAGTGTTGAGGACAACTGTGGTTCAGGGGGACGCTTCACTTAAAATTACTAGGTTTTCACTTCATAAATTCAATCTACCTGAGACGTGCTATATGACTCTTATCAGCGAGTAAGTTCTATAGAGTAACCCCAACATAACGACAGCCCTAAGTTTGTTTGTGGCAAACAAACTGCAGTTCAATGCAAAGAATGATCTTTCTAAGTAAATGTCATGAACACTGGCCACATCTAATAACCTTTCTGTTCTTTGCAAAGCCTGTAACAAATCCTCCTCAGCAAAAAAGGAGGCACGAGGTTCTGGGCAACAGCAGAGAAGCCTTCTAGACATCTCCAAATGCTTGAATTAAAAAGAACACCCACCCCCCAAAAAAACTCACTCGTTTTGCGAAAGAACTTAAAAGTGATTGTTTAGTTTTAAATAAAAGCTCTATTATCATGGCTCTAGATCTTGTGTTTTCTGTGATCATAAAGTTTTAAAGCAGTGCCATCCGAAGCAGCTATAGCACTGAACTGCTCGCATAGCACTTCCAATTAAAATCTGGATACTTCATGGTCCAAGCCGAGCTGTGAGGATTCACAGCTACCATTTGGGAATCACTGACCCACAAAAGGATTCTGTTTGAGGCTTGGTAAAGACAAGAAGACCTGTGACTGGCTGATGCCAACTTTTGAATAATTGACACCAGCTGAACAAAGCAACAAGTCACTTAGAATATTTACTCTGCCTCTCTTTAGGGTGGTCACACAAATAATAAAAGGTTACAGCTATGTTTTTCCTTTCCAGTGTTTTCATTTACTTCAGTTTTTTAGAGGTCACCGTTCAAAAAATCTGAAAGTTTTTGATCTCACTGGCAACTACAGCATTAAGTATGATCACATGTTTTCAAAAATCTGGATTCAGATATTAAAATTATTTGCAGCTGCAAAAGTTCATTACCAAAACCAACTGACTACTTCAAGACATTTTGCTGCGTTCTTTCTGCATATACTTTATAAATTTAATCTGAGGATGAATATTGGTTACTTGTCAGTATTCTAATCAGTAAGTTGGCTGATTTTATTGTTGATATATTTTATGATACAGTTTTATAAAAAAATATAGGTGACCTCATAAGAAGATATATGGCTTTTTTTTTTTCGTTCTTAACTGAAGTAAATATTAAAAGTAAGGCAAGACAGCTGAACTCTGGGCCTACATTAGCAAGAGTTTGCTCATGAGACCATTCCACTAAATTCTCCTGGTTGAGACAAAAGATACAGCCTATTCCCAGTCAACTTATAGCAGTTCCACAAAACAGGAAAAACCCTGCTCTGAAAAAGAGATGGTTTTGCCAGTATAATTCAGCCTACACTAGGGCTTTACTGGAACAGTTATGTTGGTCAGGGTGTGACAAAAACATACGTATGTGGCAAACAGAGCTTTCAAGCAGCAGCGATAAGCTTCTAAAGCAAACTTTCAAAGAGGTCTGTCTGTAGCCCTGATGCTTGCTTGACACAGTCTACATTTCTAATGGAGAAAACTAAACCATAAAACAATGCCATGTTATACAAGGTTCTACAGAGGAATTATGAAGAGACAATATTCAAAAGCACAGCAGCAAATAACCCTTTTGATGCGGAGGAAAGGCAGGAAATAGTTTTAAAGACTAATTCAGCTCCAGCGAGGTGTGACTTAAAAATCCCAAAGTAATTGAACCTAAAAGTGAAAAAAAGGGCACACAGCTAAGCTAGGGATATTGGATGGCTATTAAAGATACATCTATCAGAACTGGATGGCATATTCAAAGATATATACATCAGAAATGCTAAATACAAACTGAATTGCAACTCACAGGAGACATACAAGGCTATAAGGGGTTCTATAAATACAGCAGAAGGAAAAGAAACAAAAATTAAAGTACCCAACAATTAGCAATGAGGAAAAGATGACAAAAGATGAAACCAACAAGGCTGAATTCAATTTCTTCTTTACTTATATTTCCCATAGCCCCCAAGGGTTAACTGTAAGTGGAGAGCAAGGAACAGGACCAGGAAAAGAATAGGCCTATCATTTAATCCTTGCTCATTTAGTAAGCCATAATATATTAAACAGTTTAACAGAACATTAGAAATAATTCATGAATTGACAATATAGATAGCAGCTATACCAAACGTGAGTTAAAACCTCAGTTGGGCTAATAGAAAATATCAAAACCCCTCAGAAATAAGAAAGCACAGATTAGTAAGAAATTGACCAAAACTTGCCTTAGGCAAGGTCAGAAAACCAGCTTCCTCAACAGTAGCTAATACAGAATGAGATAACCTTACATGAAAAAGGAGAAAACCATCTAATGAACAGATGGGCTTATCTTACACAGGCTAAGATTATTTACCATATATAGCTTATGAAAATTTTGTTGGCGGTGAGACTCAAAGGAAGGATTTTGGTCTGAGACGGCATTGCTTTCACACTGAGCTTGCATTCATGCTGAGCTTCTCATCTGTGTATCTAATCTCCTATTACAGTCAATGGAGACCCTGTTCAATTCACAAGATCCCTGCCTGGACACAGGTGCCTACTGCCACTGGAGACGCCCCAGGGTTTCCCACACTTCCAGCTGCCAATCTGGAAGGGTACAGACCCCAAAGGTCCAGTATGATATCTGCCATGCCATGCAAATATCTCAAATGGCACTTGTTGCCTATTAAATGTTAACTCTTCATCCCCTGGAGGATGGATGGACAAGTCCCTTGCTTGCATGTAGATCTATAAAGGAGACAGTACATTTAGGTGTCAATCTGGATTTGGGTACTGCCCTTCATCTCTGACCTTAGGTAGAACTGGTATGCCATTCTTCTTTAAGTGACCACCTACTAGTGATCCTAGTATTTTTGTAGAAAGATTTGTTCTATTTTTTTAAGTATTGTTTTCACTTTTATTATCCTTTTTAACTATGAATTTCATATTACTTTCACATATTATTTCTTCATGCCTTAATTGGATCGCACTGTTTTCTGTTAGCACACAGTCTTACCTATTTGTCATTTTAGGCAAAATTCTGTTTGCATACAACTTTGAGAGCACAGTTTCTACAGGGAAGATTCCCTGAAGTCTTATTTCCTGTTCATGGGGATTAACATGTAAAATAATGTTTTGATAAACTGGATAAATTTGCATTAGGCAGACTCAAAAGATCCTCTCCACCCCTGGAGGTATTCAAAAGACAGGTAGACATGGTGCTTAGGGACATGGTTTAGTGGTGTTTTTGGCAGTGTTAGCTCAATGGTTGGACTCAATGATCTTAAAGCTCCCTTCCAACCTAGACAATTCTGATTCTATGAATCCAGATCTGACATACAGCTGTCTACCAAAATCCCCTGGGTAATGCAGAAAGTCCCAGCAGAAGGGAAAACAGCAAACATAGTTGCTATCGGGAAAGGGAAAGGAGAGGGAGAGCGCAGAGATTATGGACAAACCAGCTTAACCTGAAAGCATTCCAGGATTCTGTAAGTGCAGAAGCATACAAAACAGTTAACACAAGTTTGTCATGAACAAACAGTATCAAACAAAAATATTTTTCTTTTCTGACAAGATAAACAAGCCTGGAATATTAGCAGAATGCAACAAATGGGATATAACTTGATCTTAACGTGGCCTTTGATTTTGTCCTACCTGATGTTCCTCAACATCTAACCATGGAAATATCATTTAGATTAAGCCACCTGTAGGTGGTTGCAGAACCAGTTCATGTGAACCTCAGCATCTTTATAGGTGTTCCACAAAGTTTTGTGCTGGGTCCATTATTTTCCAGTAATTTCATTAATGAAGTCAATGATTAAAAAAAAAAACAAAACACACCACAAAACAACAAAACACTTTTAAAATAAAATTGTAATCTGGGAGGGGATGTAAGCATTTACAAACCTAAGTGGCCTCAATAAACCTGAGAAAGGTCTAAAATCAACATGAAATTAATTAAATGTGTGTAAAGTACTCTACCAAGGAAGAAAAAAGAAATGTACAGTTACAAAACAAGTCCATCTGGTTAAGCAGCAGCACAGCAGAAAATGATCTACTGGTACCACAGATTGAACAACAGTTGGCAGGCTAGACAAAAACATACAAATATCTGTCTGGAGTATGGAAGTCCATTCTGCCCAATATTCAGAGCCTCAGAGAGGCATAACCAGCATGAGGCATCGCACTTTGAAAATTATGCATCAAGTCAGAAAGACTTCAGAAAAGAAAGACAACCAAATAAAATATTCAGAAAAAATATCATACCAAACCATTCAAATCTGTGGTGTCCATCTACATCACTGGAAAGCCACCAGTTCCACAATAACTGATAAAACCCTCACATTCACTTGCAATCCAGGTACAAAAAAGTGTGAAAACTGTAAACCATACAGAAACCATTGCCTGTTACAAGAAGCAGTAGCCTACAAAACATAAGATTTTCCTCTTAAACCTCTCAAACAGGCTTTCTGAGCTAACCTCTGGAACACGTCTCCTTGCACTCATAATTCTTCCCTTGCTAGATGTGCCTGCCAGTACAAGATCTCACATCTGAAGTCCAGCAGACCACCTACATCTCCCTGAACAACATGTAAGCTTTTATCAGCATAGGTTCTGCCAGTGAAGTTGTATTTATACTAGGAGATTTTGTGAGTCTCATGGGCTGGGGAGGAAGGGGGGGTGGGAAGCGCTGGACTTGTGCTTGCATGTGATTTTGTGGTTGTTTATACACATAGCTCTAACTGAGAGGGGTACACCAGCATTACCCTGAAGAAGTGACCATGGCTGCGGTCAGGAAAACAGAAGAAATGGCTGTGAATTGCTTTCAGTGGGTGTTAAAGCTATACGTGCTTCAAGTCACCTTGCACTGAGGAGTGATGCTCAGATGATCCTCTTCTGCTAGTTTTGCTGCCATGGTGGCAAAGTCCAGCTGATAGCAATGAGGCAGCTGGGTAAGGCCAAAAGCAAAGGCTCCTATCTTAAACTGCCACATTATAGGTACCTGGGTCCTAGGCTTCACCTCCAGGCAGGCATCATCATTACTTCCAAGACATCAGAAAGAGCAAATGCAAATCTGTCTGTGATGGTGAAGCTTAGTCAAGATTCCCACAGCACATCACTTGTAGCACTGTTACAAAGCGAGCGTTTGGCACTAGTTGTTATAAACAGAATGAAAAAAAGAATCATAGAAATATGGCAACGCTCACAGGAACACAGCGCGGAACAATAACACGGCCATCTTTGAAGTTTAGGAGAGAGAGAGACCAGCCAGAGAGTCACCTATTTAAATGAAAACATCTGTGTCTAACAAGTATCTAAACCTGAGCTAGCTGACATGTGCTCCCTTTATTGGCAATGCAGATGTTGTCAACTGAACCTCAGGAGAAATTAATCTCACCCTAACGCAAATGGACAAAATGGACTCAGAGGAACTGCACTACAGAAGTGGCTACTTCTTTTTAGATTGTGAAGGAGCCTGGGATAAAAGAATTTGGTTTGGATATTTAAAAGTTAAGTGAAATCCCACGCTACATGTGTAATGACAATATTAATGAAGGACATAAAAACCAAAATGGAAAAGCTAACAATATTAGAAATCATGAGCTCAGTAAAATTGGTTAATAAAATAGTAAGGTGAGGAACCAGCAGCTAGAACTCGGGAGAATTACCTGCTACCTGATAATGTTGATTTGATAAAAAATATTTACATTTGCAAAAAGTTTTTTAGTCCCGGCAAGGTCTACAAAATTAATCCAAGCGCTAAGCTTGGAGGAAATTGATATGATAAAACAAACTGAGAAGTTAATTCCATAGTCCTCTCATTGTCTATTTTTAATTATTAGAATTTAGATTATACAAGAAAAAGAAAGGACAAAATATGAGGTCAAATAATGTTATTTTGCAAAGTGTTAAAAGAGAAGGTAAATGGAAAACTATGGCTTCTCTGAGCAATAATATACTGGTTTAAGCAAATACACCCTTCTACATTTCATGGTACATACTGAAGTATGGTTATCAAGTTGTTTCACATGCTATAGTAAATGCTTCACAGAATACTTCAATGTAATTTTTAGCTGCAACTGATGATAATTGATTCCATAAAACTATGAAAAGATATTAATGAATAATTTATAAAATTGATGTCAAACTGCAGCATGATAAATGTAATTTGCTGTGGGCACTATTCAGAGTCAAAGATAGTTGGGGTTTTTCGCTGGATTTGATAAATACAAATAACTTTGCAAAAATGCACACTTTCTCAAACTTACCACTGGTGACTCTCAGCACTCCCGGCATCCAGCTCAACAGCCTTTTCAGCTTTAATCTTTCCTGTAAATTAATACAATATATTAAATTAATA
Organism: Charadrius vociferus; assembly: GCF_000708025.1. Classification (NCBI taxonomy): domain Eukaryota; kingdom Metazoa; phylum Chordata; class Aves; order Charadriiformes; family Charadriidae; genus Charadrius; species Charadrius vociferus. The sequence goes on from NW_009647419.1 coordinate 2,177,247, forward strand.
CAATATATTAAATATATTAATATATTTATTGTACCCTTCCACATTTTAGGCAACTCCCATGAATCAAGCAACCTGATACACCCTAGCTGCAAAGAAAAATTGCTTCCTGCTCTTGTAAACATTTAGAATGGACAATGTAACATCCTGGCATTACATTCACATACATACATTTATAAATATGTCCATATATATACATGGGTGCAATTTTAGTATTTTTGCTTAAAACCCAATTCAGATGCAGATAAATCAGGGAAGGATTGAACTGGACTGCCAAAGGAGGCCATGTGGTCTGTAAGACTGAAGACCCTTAAAAGCAGGCTAGAGAAGCACCTGTCAGAAGAACCAGCAAAGCTGTTTTCTGCCTTGGGTACGGGAATGAACTAGTTGAATTTCCTTTCCAGCACAGACTTCCATTAAGTTCCACTTTTAACTCAATAAAGATGACAGTAGGTGATTTGATCAAACCCACGCTCCCAGTAAGAAGTTCAGATGAGATGCTTGCTGTTTGCAAAGTCTCAGCTGCAACCAATTAAGCCACACTGACATTTCTGTATTGCAAGTTAACTTCATAAAAACAAAGAACAGCATACACAGTCCTCCAACCCTGTGGAATGAAAAAAAACCCACAAAACTACTGCCAGCTCCCCCGCAGTCGCAATCCCTCTGCATCACTTCCAAAAACTGAGATGAAAAAGGCTGCTGCCACCCACCACTTCATGAGAATGAGCCAAACTAGGCTGGTTACTCAACACCTAAGACCCAATTTCATTCCATCATTCTTTATCTCTCCCTGTCTTCTGCTATGCCATTATCTTTCATCAACTGATGCTACATGTAATCCCCGGTAAACACAAAGGATCCAACAACAGAGTTTACTGCTGTAATTTAGTTTGTGTCATAATCCTCACTGCACTGGGTCATCTCCATACAAAGAACCCAAGTTGCTACTAAAGCAATGACCATATCAATTAAGTACCTAAGACAGTGCAAGTCTTCATGAGTATTTAGATGACAAAAGGATAGGGACAGGGACCTTGGACAAGCTGAGCTTAGCTATGGAATATATAATGACAGCACAAAGGCATGACACTGCCTTTAAGGATGACAAGGGGCAGTCAAAACTGCTTTGTCAGTGATGTTGCCACTGCTGACAGAACAAAAAGTAGAAAATGGGAAAAGAATCACAAAAGACAAAATAACCTGAACTTGGAATACACTTATAAAAGCCAAATGTGGTTCAGTAAAAAAGGGAGAGGCAACGGAGAAAGAAAGGAGAGAGAGAAGTATTCTCAGATACAGGCAAAGAAGTTATTATAAGAACAGTGTGTTGACTGGACAAGAGTGACACAGGCAGAAAAGGTGTAGGTTTTGTTGTAATAAAGAGAAGAAGGCTCAAAACAGAAAGGGAAACATAAACTGTACCTTGAGCCAATATGCATACAGACAGTGAAAGAAAGAGTAATGCTTTTAAAAGCAACAAAGAAAAAGTGCTGGGAAGAAGAAAATCAGAACCTTGTTGAGGTTAAGCTGTCGAACAGGACACGTGGGGAGAGGTGCCTGGAAGCAACATTAATTGTCACACATGATATCTGTTTCTGGTCAACGGTTTTTCCAGATTCGCAAAGTTTCATCCCCATCATCACCACAAAAGAGGCTGCTGATACACAGGAGCACTCCTTGGCCACAGAAAAGCAGAAAAACAAACCTTGACTTTGCCTTGGCGTTTATTTATTCCTCTCGCTCTCCCACAGATATAATTAAGGAACTGCGCTGACAGCATCTGTCTTTTTTCACATTCTGTATCCACCTGATTCTCGACAAAATACAGGATTTTAAGGCACCATCCAGAGTCAACAGCCTTCAGCTGTGACCCATAAGACAAGAAGATGACTTCTTCACCAATTTTGGATCTCTCCAGTGAGGAAAGAATGGACTGAAGTTGTATACCATGGCAGTTTATTGTGCAAAACCATATTATTACAGTACAAATGCTCCCATTTATTGGATTGGAAATTGCTTGGACCGGAAAACTTAACCAAAGTTCTAAGCATGTTTCACTACATTCAGATGGCATTTTACATAAAAATTTTTCCTCTTCTTACCATCAGTAACATATTTCCTCTTCTCCTCAGCATCAGTAGTCATCTCAAACAGATCTCCATAAGCGCGTGCAAGTCTCCAAAGAAAGTCCACACAGTTTTCATACTGAAAACAAGGATAGCCGGGAAATTAAACTGATCAGGAGGTGATTTAAACAGTTTCCTTTCATAATGCTTAAAGCAGGTTATCAGAACGTGGCATAAATCTTTGGTTATTTTGCATCCTTCTATACTACTTTTAGTTTACGTGAGAACCAGATGACCAATTTTTCACAACCAAAGGACAAGACAGCTTTTGGAAATAGCCTTGGCTGTTTAAAGAGGGTTTTTTTCATAAATCAGTTCTAAAGTTCCTTTATTATAAAAAACAAAAAGGTAATCCAGTAAAGTAAAACAGATCCCTGAATGATGTGATGCATACTTTATACTTTCTGCGGGTATGCCACAAGCACCACACTCGCTCACAATTAGTACCTCATCTACCTTCCTGGGTATTTCAATATGTAAATGAAAATACAATCAGAATTAATTTTTGCCAAATCAGAAGAAACTGGTGCACTGAATTAAGCACTGCACATCAAACCACTTTGAAATTTTATCTGGAATTACATATGTGCACAGAAAATTCAAAGGAAAAATTCACATGAAGTATACAAGAAAGGTATAAGCAGATTACAGGCTCTTACTTTGATTTCTTGAGAACACTTGGTCTGACTACTACCTAATTCCATAGGACTTTCTCACACAGAGTATTCTAAAACCAGCAAAAGTAAGCATCATTTACGTAGAAAAAAAGCCCATGATCTTTCTTTGTCGCATGCAAAAATACATACATCAAGCAAAGCCTCAAAGTTATTAAGCCTGGATGGGACATAAAATAATAAAACTTCTATGCTCACCCAATATTAATATTGACACCACCTTGAAATATTCTTTTTTCACTGTATTTTAAAAATACACATGAAATTTCATCTTCCATTTCTGTGTGCATTTTAATGCTGGTATTAAGGAAGTTCTCAAAAGCAGTGCAAAGCATATTTTAATACCAACACAATATGAAGTTTAACGGTTAATACCTTTTCATCTTTCTCAAGCAGCAGTCTGAAGCCCTCCTTTTTATCATCCTCTGAACCTTTGTGCAAATTGTCGACCTGCTGTAAAAGATTAAATAACTCTTCTTCTTCTTCTGATTTCACAATGGCATCGGGTGATTTCATACATCCCTTTTCTTCCTCAGAGTCCCCTTCAGAATCAGTATGAGCTGTGAGATAACTAAAATCACAGATATTAATAACCATCTTTTCTAAAAATATTGGTAAAGCATTGTTAAATTCAAATGCAAAAAAAATGGAGCACAATTTCTTCCAATTGTCCAACCTTAAAGGAGTTTTTATTTGTGGTATCAAGCTTATTATCATTACTACAAAATCTTTATCATCAAAGGGACAGCACGATCATATTCCAAACATAATAGGCAAGTAATTACACTGTCCTGCTGCCTAATACTACATTAAAAATACAGATACATATTAAAAACACATGTATCCTTCTGTTTCAAATACAGAACACTTTAAATCATTAATGTGTATTAAGACATGCTCTGTAACCCTGAACAGGCCTCTTCAACTCTTTACCTCTATTTTCCTAGTTTTTGAAATAGGAATGAGCTTGCTAACCAAAATGTAAGTGCTAACAAAATCACTTATGCAATGTTCTGTTGAACACTTGTAAGACCTAAATATAAGCAGTAACATCACTGTTATCAACTCCTTTACTTATTTCTTTTGAAAATTCTGAAGGTCAGAATATCTGAAACTGGGAAGGGGCTTACATTAACTTACTATGTTTAGTGCACAAGTACTCAGCACAAGGCAATCAAGGACAACGAAATATTTACAAAAGCCGCAAATACCATGCAGAGATAAGCAGGTGGACTTACTGTCCAAAGTGCTGAGCATACATTAGGGTCCTCCAATCTCATATAGAAGCAGCTGAATGGCATTATTTTTAAAAAGTAGCTTTTTGCTTATGTACTAAAAATGGACAGAAAAGCCTCATCTTCTGCATTTCCACTTTTGAAAATATTGTTCTGATGAAAAATAGTAATGTAAAAGTATTAGCTGCCAGGTTCAGAGATTTTTAAAAGGGTAACTAGGGGCAAAAAAAGTATGAAATGTACTATACACATTAAGCAACTGAATAACTGAAGTAGGTCAAAGACAGTCAAAATATATAAAATCTGTTTTGTTTTCCAGAAATATAACCAGTACAGAATGTTAGCAATATAAATGGAGGTTAATAATCATGGCTTTTAAATATTCTGTTTTCAACACGTTGCCTTTGGAAGTGACCAGAACTAAAACACGAGCAGATACATTTACAGCCTGTAAATGAAAAAGTACAACTGCTTATCAAGTTACAGAAGTGCTAGATGTGGCATGACAGTTTCACTGTCAAATTAACCCAGTAATATGGGAAAGAGGAGTCAAAAATACATTTGGATAAACCAATACATATATAAACCATGTGCAAGTGTTCAAACTGAAAACACCAAGCAGGACAGAGATGGGACACTTCAGATTCCTACAGATTTGTTTTACATAATCTTGATGATGATGAAGTTGATGACACATCCTATGTTTTATCCTGCAGAGTCTTTATTTATAAGTCACCAAACATTTATTTTGGTTTTCTGAAGCATCGTTAAAAACACAGCATCTTGTTCTTCCATAGTTATTCTGAAGTGGGTGAAGAGCTGCATCATATGTAGGCTACATTTCTAAGAGAACTAACTTCATCAAAAGTGCAAGGGATTTGGTGGGAGAGGAGCAGTCTTTTAGCTCCAACACATAATCCTATCATGTGAAGTATGTTTGGAAAGTACCTTTCCTCACATGCTTTGGATGCTTCCCCCCCCCCCATTAAAAGATAAATGCACAGACAGTTTGTGCAATTACCAACCTAAAATAATGGCACTAGATACTATAAAGTAGCAACATCTAAGCAGTAAAGGCAATTTCAAATTCCCATATAATACTGCAACTATAACACTCCTTAGTAACAGGAATTTGAGCACTGCATCAAATGCTGCCTAAGCAGGTATATATGAAAATAAGGAATCAGTGTTATCAGTGTTTGGAAGTCAGCGTTGACATTGTCACTTTTATCTTTGCTACATAAACATCTGCTAAAATTTCTATGATGGCTACTCTTCCAATGTTAGAAAGCAGGCAGAAGTGATTATTAGAAAATGTTACTATCCTAGCAAAAATCTAAAGGCCAAGGTTGGGCTGACAGCCAAGCCCTGTCACTCCAAACAAGCCCAGAAGAGATTTCCAGCAGCAATGTATCAAACTGTCACAGCCAAACATCAAATTCATATGACATCAGTTAAGTCACATGAGAATATTCACTGAGAGACTCAAATGGAAAAAGTGTGAAGTAGGTCACTATCTAACATGATGTGAACCCATAAAGAGCTAATTATAAAATATCATGGAAGAATAATCTTTTAAGATCAGACCACACTGCATCAAGCCCTTCCTTATTCTACCCCTCCTACAGAAATATGATCTCGGGGCCACATTTGTGCTGAGAAACAGCAGAGAGAACAGGTCATTTGATAGGTCATTTCTTCCCCACTCCCTCTCACCTCCACTGTCCTGGAAAATTCTCTCCTACCTCCTCTATTTATCTGCTTTATGAATCCTCAAAGAATTTAAACGTGGAGCAGACCACCTTAAACCTTGATGAGAATGCCATAAATGTCAATTTACTTGTTAACTGCATGCTTTAAAGAAGGCAAAACAATACCTGTAATACAACCTGTGAGAAGTGAAAAACACCAGTAAGTAACATTGTTCAGTGTAAGGCAATGCCAGTAATTCCTAGGGACTGCAACAAACCCTAGAACCCTGTGCGTGCTAACATAGGTAAGACAACACTAAGGGGCAGGAGTTTCTACACAACCACCACAGGGGCAGGAGTTTCTACACAACCGCCATTCTCAAACAAAAGAAACAAAATGCTTAAAATCTTCTCCCAGTTTGGTTTGAAGTGAACAGTTTTTTTCACAGAAAGGGCAGAAATTAAATGTCCTGATACCAAATGTCCAAGGGAGTGCAAACAATTGCTAGTGCTTAAGATTGGGCATGCTAGCTACCCCCAAGATGCATCAGCATTCCTCTAAATTTTGCCTTTCTTTCCTCAGAAAAGTAACTTCACAGTGCCTTCAGAGGGTCCTCTCTTCCTTGTTTCTTCTTCTTTGGTTCCAGAGCTGACGTTGCTGCCTCCCAGCATTTTCCAAAGGAAAAGCACAAAGATGACAGCCAAGGGCTTCATGACTTATTTGTGATGAGTTCCCACCTCACTAGTCACACATCCCGGGCAAACTCCTACGTTGCTCAGGAGTCACAGGGGTAAAATGACAGCAAGGTAATTGAACCAAGTATAAAACACTAAATATCACTTCAAACACTGTTGCAAACTAGGCACGAAGAATATTTTTCTGTTTTGTTTCTGATGACATTCATTTTCTTACTAGCTCTCTGTTTGATCCTTATCATAACTGAAATTTTTTAAGTATGAAAACATAACATGTTAAGAAGGCAATACAGACTTAAAAAATAAACAGCTAGGATATTTCCTAACAACTTGGGTAAGCTGTACTTTACCAATTCAAACTGAACCCAGTTTTAGTACAAGATAGGAAGTCCTTCCAGCTACTTAAGGATAAAATAAGAATGTAACATATTATTGATTTAAAACTATGATAAGAAGGGCTTGATAACTGAATTAAAGCAGCTAGCAGGCTTATACATCTACTTATTCTAGCAAAGGATGTTATGAAGAGCAATACTATAAAAAAACCCTCACAGCACTAACACCAACAGAAGTAGATATTATTTAAACACAGTTTAAAAACTCCCAAGAGTCTACAGGCTGATGACACTAATCCAAAAGGGAAGTTAACAAAAAATGAGGAAGTGTCATTACGGTTTGTTTTAAAAAGATTTTATAAAACAACACTGAAATCTGCAATTTTACCTGGTATTTTCCTGCAAGAGGTTTTATCAGACGATAAATAAAAAAGTGAGTATTTAGATGTGAAAAACACATTGACCAATATTTGGGAAAATGGAAAAAGGTCTACAGTCAGTGCCAACTTGTTTACACCTTTATTACCAACAGGTTTTATTTGAAAGATAAAAACATTGGTACGAATGTGAGGACCAATGATCAACCAACAGGACTCAGTTGGATCACAAAGGACTGTACAAAGTTCAAAGAACAAATGGAAACTGTGCTGGAGACTCACCACACTGTGGTTAAGCTGTTCAGTAAATCTAGGCACCTAGTAATGCATGAAGAAAAAACTTAGTTACACGGTATAAAACATCACTGTGGTATAAACTCACTTTGCTTGTTCAAAAACTGCTGGATTGCCTGTAAACTGGCAGACAGTGGTTGTAACCAGGTATCATCTGTTCACAATAGTTCAGCTTTTAGACAGATCAAATATCATCTGTTGTCTCCCTGCCAACTTAAAAAAAATCACAAGCTGACACAAACACCGTCTCATCCACTCGAGCTAATTCAATAGAAAAGTGATTATATGTCACTGACTGATCTGGATCAAATTTGTACTATATGACCCAGCAGAGTGCATATCCATCAGTAATGATAAGCGGCCTTCAAGGAAAAGTTTGGCAAACCGGCTTCTTAGGCCAACTGAGGGTTACACTGAAAACAAATGGGCAGCAAAAATAAATCATGAAATGAAGAAATGATAAGTGAAGTCATACTCAGAAACAGGCAAGGGAAATGTTTCTGAATATTTAAACTATTTCAAGGAAAAATTATAAATACAACATAAAAAGAAATTATAAATAAATACATTATAAATAAAACATCTGTACAAAAAGGATTTACTGCAGTGAATCTTTCTGGTAACTGATGCCAAATGTAATTTGAAAAGCTTGGATGCCAGGCCAGCAGAAGACTGGTGCCAAACATGACACTGATGTCAATGCTTCATCACTGCTGTATCAGGGAGGAAACAGCTTTAAAATCACAAAGAGGAGAATTAGGTGACACTCTCCATCCCAGATGATCATCAAGACACAATTTATTGTATTTGTAAACGTATGAGTGCTTGTTACATTCACAAATGTTAAAGACTGAGGTTTTCACTAGTAAATGATGGAAACTGAAACAAACTATTAAGAATAAAATACCAAAAAGCACAGACTAGAAACCTTGGCTCTTTACCATTCAGTCAATATCCCATCCATTCAGCGTATCTTCCATTCAGGCTACCTGTTATTATGTAAAAATATATCTCATTTATTAAAAAGTATGTGATATTTTTCCACTTACAGAAATACATAATTTTTGAAAGGCAAAATAGAACGCTTCTCTTCCTAAGGTGTTGAATACCAACAGTGACACTGAGAATATGACCAGAGCAGATCAAAGCAGTGAGGACCACATCAGAGACCGCCAGTGTCAAATATTTTATGGAAAAAGCAAGTAGTATTAAAAGTTATTCTGGAAGAAGTTTGCAATTGTGAAACCAATGTAGTCATCCAGCACAAGTCCATAAAACTCTTAAGATTATGTCATCTGTCAATTCCCAGCATCTACCCATTTGTCAGTTAAAACCAGAAGAGCTTAAGGCAAGCAAAATCCTATCTTCTAGATCATGAAAATACTGCTGAGGCAGTGAAACACGTTGCATGCACTTTAAACAGGATACAGAAAGTGAAAAAATGTTGAATCATTTAACAAAGAGAAAAATTTTCTCCACCACACAGACTAGCAACTGAATGCATTATTTTGTGTGGAATTCACCACAGAACGCTGTAAAACAATGCACGTGGTGTTATACCTAGAGCACATGAAGTGATGATGCACATTGACTGGGAAAAAAAGTGTGCTGTTACTGTCTCTCATGGCAAACTCACAGAACATGCACCACTGTCATTAAAGTTACATAAGACCTCAGAAAAAGCTATATACATTGCAACTGTTCACACGTTAAGATTAACAACCTACTTGCATTTGCAAAGGAAAGAAAAACAAATACAGAAAGAAAATGACTTAAAGGAAATAGAAGTATCTTAAATTTAAAGAAGATATGCAAAACAAGCACATCAAGTACAAGGTGTCAGTAGGAAAAAAACACCTCGTTACAAGAGGGATTAAAAATAGCATTGGAAATGCACATACCCAAATGACTAACTATCTATAACCTTGAATTACCTTCCTTCCTTTTGACTGTATACAAATACTTGTCAGAGAAGGCCTCTCTTAAGGACACAGTCAAAGCTCTCGCACACTATAATCACTTGTATTGGATCATGTCATCAGCTTCTTCGTCACACAGGAGAACATAAACAGACAAGTTTCCTTGGTTAGTTCTCAAACAGCAATGCAGCTTTCCTGACCAGAAAATGGGATCTTCTCTAATGCTAGGTGTGGAATAACCTCTATATTGCATCTGTGAAGCTGATGATTCATAAACTAGTCCTTTAGCCTTATCTACATCTCTAAGTATTTTACGCATAACATAAAGGCCTCTGCAAAACAACTAATGGATCAAATAATCTCAGAAACTAATAGAACTGATATGTTTCTACACCATATGAAGGGGGAACGTCTTCTAATACCCCTGCCAATACTGAATAAAGCAAAAAATAAAGAACTGGTTCATAACAGAAGTGACAGCTCTCAAAATATGGTATCAAAATATAAGACTTGTGGGACATAACACAACAAGAATTCTGTCCACAGGAACTAACAATAAATGTGGAGGAACTCTTCAAAAATATAGTTTCGTTAATTACTACATGCAGCATGTTGCTGTCTTCAGAATATTGCAGTTAATTAATATATCTTTAAAGAAACACTAGTAGGCTGTAATTTGCTGCCTACACTAGTATGCATAACACACTGAGGAGATGGTTCAAAGAACTTAGTTACTACAAACATACCCTTATTCAATTGCATATAAGTACCTAACCTGATTATATTAAAACAAAGTTGCACTTACAGGAGAGTAATGTCATCACCATTTTTACATTACTACTGGAGGGTATATTAGGTAACATAAGAAAAGACAAAAAAATAGTCCTTCTGGACTCCAGGTACATCTGATCCTTCAGCATATTTCTCAACTCACACATATAAAAGATCCCATTAACCACAATGGGACTACAAGGTGTGATCAAAACTAGGAATTTTCTACCTTAATAAGTCAGTACCCTAAACCCCTCATGATTACTTTTTAAGCCACCAGAAAACACCACACAACAGCAAATATACATAAGCATACTGCTATCTGTATACATGTTGCATTTGGACATAGCTTTCATAACATATAATACCTTAAGAAAGAACACTGTAATAGCTCATCTTTAAGGCCGACAGAAGACAACTATTACAAAAAGCACAAGAGCATTCACACATTTGAACAAACTCTGAGAGAGACACAAGACAAAACTACTTTCTTAGTGGATGCACTTTTAAAATCACACCATTATTGTGAACTTTGCCTCATTGCACAGCTATGTAGCAATACTGCATCAGATTGTTACTAAATACACCCTTAAAAATCTGTATTGTGCTTGGCATTAAGCCAAGTTCAGCCATAGCACAGATTCAGAGATGGTCACCCAGAATTTTCTCTGATCTAAATACTACTACTCTGAATTTTGTTGGTTTTTTTTTCTCCTGAATATAGATAAATATAAAATATACATAAAACTTTAAAAGGGCTCCTGTTTACAATACAAAGTTTCACATAGGTAATGATGCAATCTGTACTGTATGTGTAATGTAGTACATAAAAAAATATCATTGACTCACCCTCCTTCACTTTCGGCCTCCTCAGAGCTGGTAGTTTCTGTTGCACCAGAAGCTGTTTCAGCTTTTCTCCGCTTGGTTGCTCTGTGTGATGGGCTAACTCTTTGCACGTCTCCCTTCCCTTGAAGTTCATTTCGAACAAGCTCTTCAAGCTTTGGAATAGCTTCTTTCAGAAATTTCACTTCTCTCTTCAGTTCGTCCACGCTTATTAGCAAGCCATTCAGTTTTTCTAGTATCTGCAGTTGCCTTCCATGTAAAACCATTACTGCTCCTTCCTCATTAGGAGCTTCATTTTGCAAGCCCACAGAATTAAGCCTGTTACCTACATCTACGAATGCAGGTATATGCACAGCTGCACCAGGTTTTCGGATCTTACGGTACCAAATCACCATCAGGCTTATTCCAGCAGTCCCTGCCATTATGCCTAGTATTAGTCCTTTATTTTCAAAGGGAGACATTTCTGCACTCTCCTAAAATTGTGAGACAACAATAACAGAGTTAAAGATGTTTTCCTACTCTACCCAAACAACTTTGCTTTTAAGTCACAGAAGTGTAGGCTAGAATAATTGGCGCGTGCTGCAGATACAAAGTTACAATACAACTCTAGTAGATTCTGCAATGAAAGACTATGTGCTATGACAGCAAAAACAAGACGGTTGTGGGGTTGGCGGGGGGGGG
>NW_009647419.1:2189436-2194027 GCF_000708025.1 Charadrius vociferus
TGGGGCCGGGGTCTCCGGCTGTGAGCCCGGGTGGGCCGCAGCTCTGGGAACCCCGCCGGGTGGTGCTGCTGGGGAGCGCCGACTGCACCTGCTTCAGAGGTTGCTCCAATGCGCTGTTTAAGTGCAAATTTACCTGTTCAAGTTTACCTCTCCAGTCTATTGACTATTTCTTTTCACTAAGTTAACCTTTGCTACTTCTAGGGCCTAGAAAAAGAGTTTTTCCACTGTATTAGCAGAGACCTGAAGCTGCAGAATCGTGGAGAACCCCTGCCCAGTTGCCAGGAAGAAGAGCAGTCCCGGCACAAGAGCTTCATTGCAGTTTTAGCCATCTTAGGGCCCAAAGCTGGTTTCACCAAAGTCTGTTATAGATTGCCCAAAGTCATAGAGCAACCTGGGTTTAAGAGGGTGCAGGAGGTATTTCTCCTGTGTCCCATCTGAGACATCACTTCTACCGGTGACACTCACAGGACCCTTCTTTCTCCTTTATGACAGCGTTTCTTTCTGGATCTGCCTCCAGTTTCTGGCCTTGAATGGAAGAAGGATCATCACAGATAACCCTCTGTGCCCATTCATCTTCCTGAAGGCTTCTGGAGGGTGCCCATGCACAATGTCCTGCCAGAATTTAAAAGCATAAAACTCATGTTCTGTGTCAGGGCTCAAGGAAACCACTGTATCTGCGCAGTGAAATAAACTGCTTCTCAGCACTTGGAATTTTCCTCAGCCGTATCATTCAGAAACAAAGGAACACAATGTAGTTCTTAAAAAACATACTAGCTACCTTTAAAAAGTGAACAAAGTGCTGTTAAAAAAAAAAGTACCTTAAACAGATGCCAAGAACTCAAGAATTTTCAGTCTTACAGCAAATAGGCAAACGTAAATCTGTCTAATGTCCATTTATCTTCAAACAAGCACTTCCTTTAAAATACTTATAGCTGCTAATTAATTCTCCATTGAGAACCGGAGGATGAAATGAGCCGTACGTGAGACCAAACTACAACCTGAGAGAAAGGTAGAAATTTGCTAAGATGGAAAAACAAATAGTGTTTCAGTGTTCTGCAGTTTTCCTAGTAGCAAAAAAAAAAAAAGTATAACCTGTTCATATGTTTGTAATTTCAGATTTTTAAACCAAGGATGGAAATCTCTTCAATTTTACGGAAACTTTACTAAAATAAAATTATTTTAAAGAACAAATTTCGCTATATGTAATTGTTTTAAGTTATATAATCCATCAGTGCTTTAAAATGGAGCAGGACTAGAATCTCCATGCTGATGGTATTTTATATATATATATATAAAATATATATTATATAGTATATATATATATTTACAGAAGTAATTGCATGCACATAGAAACCTGCCAGAACACAACAGCTTTCCAAACTGGGGAGCTAAACACGAATTTACCTAGATCTGGCACAACTAAATTGGCCTAAATCTGACATATGTTCTAAAAACCTGAAAGGATCTGGTTTTAGAAAAGTGCTGTTCTTCTGTATGTGGATTTTTTTTCCTAGTTCAAAAAGAAACTTTGTACCTGAAGTCCTAAAAAACATGCAAGTCCAGACAACCATCTGTTATAAAATGGTTAGCCCCGTGTATTTTTAGTATTTTGGGTGTACTTTTAGCCTCAGTTCCTAAGAAGACAAAGCTTATGTCCCCAGGTTGTCTGTGTGCTGTCCTTCTGTCAGGCGATACCATGATGCTTTCTCCATCCAGTAGTAGCTCCTGAACCTCTAGCTTAATTTCAGCCAGTTTTGACAGAAGATGTCAAGATACTGAAGTTCCAACAAATTTCATGAAGGTCAGCAGCTCCGGGGCGGTAAGACCCTGTGAACACCCTGCCTCCCTCCACCCCTGGCTCCAGGCAGATGTTCGGGGATGAGCTTAGCACACCAGAGCTGCCAACGCTGACACACCTGCACAGGGCATGAGCCTTCTCACAGCACTACTTGTGTAAAACCAGGCCATGTAGTTTAACTGGTCTTTTGGGAAATTTTTAACTTGGCCAGTATTTTTGTGTCGTATTAGAAAAGTTAGTTCATTATTGAGCAATTGTGTTCAATAGGTGAGAGAACCATTCCATTGTAACAAATGCGTGCTATTTCCAGCCAAGATGTAGCTCAAGTTACTGGTGGTTTAATTTCTGTGTGGAAGGCACTTGTATTTTACAACTGACATAAAATTCTTTAGCTGCAATTCTTCTGTAAATTTTTTGTACGGTATGCTGTTCTTTCTGAAATGCCCACTCCAACTAGAGATTAATCTACTGCTTGTAACAAATACAGAAACTTTTAATATGTTAGTAACACTTCGTATGCATTACTTCAGCAGTTGTATTGTAAGGTTATAAACAAACCTTGTTAATAAATCACCAAATATTGTGAAAGCTTAAATACCTTTGACCAGACTTGCAGCCAGCCTGCCAGAAATCCTACTGTTCTGTCAAGTTGTACTGAATTCTCCTGAATCTTTTGCTATAAAAATAAACAAAAGTATATCTTACCTCAAAGGGAAGGGAAGCATTCCCTGTCAGGCTTGTCAATATTCTCTGCTGCTCTTGCCCTGAACAATTGTCCAGTGCCCTTAATGAAAAATTAATAAATAGCAGTTAAAAGGAGATGGGTAATAGCACACGGATCTTTTCTGTTTTCTTCAAATAAAGATGCACTGCTTAGCATAGTTCCTAGAGGAGATGAGTTATTGTAACTGCGCTGTCTTTATGTCTCTGTGTGTGTGAGTTTAACTGTATCTCTGCATCCTCTCCAGTATATTTGAATCTTTGGCCAATCTCAGTCAAATTCAGCAGAAGAATTAACTTCTGACAAGTTTCTTTGCATTAGTTGATCTTTTAAAGGAGAAAGCCCTGAATTAGTGCCCCCACTACGGGGAAGATTGCTCACGCCTTGTTACACAATTGAGAATCAACAAAGGAGAAAAGCATTTTGCAAGGACAGGAAAAGCTAAAGCAGAGCTTACATCTTATTAGATGTGAGGGAATTGAACTACAAGATATAACCTGATAGAAAACCTGTCTTTGTTAGTTCAACTGCGCACACAACCATCTGTTTATTTATTTAGTGTGTTGATAGGATACAGTGCTGCAATTTCAGCTAAGTACAAACGGTCACTGGTGCCATGGCATTTTTTAAAAAAAATGTACACAGTGTTCCTGCTTCTTTTGTGTTTGTCTCCGTCTCACCAGGAAGCTCAAGGACATTATCAAATATATTTATGCAAGCTATGTTAATTTTTTAGGCCAAGATACATGATTCAATTTCCTTGATGTAAGAGAAGGAGTTGGCAGCCCAAAAGAGTTTGTGTATGTTGTGATGACAACAGTAGGAATAAGTACACAAGGCTACCTTAGGCATAATTCCACAGTGCTGCCTGATTCCTTCACAAAGAGAAATGGACCTGGGAGTGCCTGGGTATACTCCAAAGAGGAAAAATACATAAATAGTCATAAAAAACATGAGCGTGTGTGTATAAACTTATATAATACATCTATATGTATATATTTCTTGGCAGTCAAAACTCAAAAAGAGCCAATGTCTTTGTAAATATATATGTGTGTGTGTGTGTACACATGCATTCCACATCATCCAATATATTTTCTTCTATTTAATGAGAAGGGGGGGGTTAAGCTTGCCTATTATTATGCAATCTCAGAGCATATTAAAGCATTTTGAAGAGTTGTACCATTTCCACCTGCAAATGCCAGAATGCCCCTTCCTGAACTCCACAGATTGGCCCCTCCAGCAAATATCACCTAATACAAAGCCCTGGCAATTTCACATTAAAAGAAACCCTTTATCTAGGTGATATGGTGTGTTATTCCATCATTTCTGCCCCTGTTCTGCACTATCACTTGTAAGATTATAAAAAATTTCCCTTCTGATTTTAACTTTCCGTCTAGGCCACTAAGGCTCTGTGTATATTAGCAAGCGGCGGGGACTGACAGGCGTGCGTCTGCCGGCAGCACAGTTGGTGCTGAGGCCATGACATCCATGCTGTCCCCCGGGCTAACTTTCGACTAGCTCCAGTCTGATCGCAGGGGCTGCGTGCCCATTTGTGGCTGTGCCTTGGGTGTGCTTCTGTAATGGATCTTCCCAAAGTGCAACTCCTGTGGCCCAAGCCTGCTCCGCGGGGTGAAGCAAAGCTTGCCAAGCTGGGACAACTAGGAGATGAGCCTCAGAAGTGCACACCTAACCCAGCCCAAACCTTTACTCTGTACATACATACTTACACTAGGGGGCTTGATGTGGGTTACACAAGTATTCAGGTAGGACGGAGTGAATGCAGGGCAGGAGGTCACCTCCCCCCAGCAGTTACTGTGTGCTGGCAAAGGGTTCCTCCTTCACTGTAGGATTATTTTTGGACAATGACAATTGATAAATGCAGCAAAAAGCATAAGGAAAAGTGGTGGAACCAGGAGAGGTTGGGGGAAGCAAAAAGAAACTCCTAATCAGTTACAAGATTTTCTCTGAATACAATAACAAGACAGGATTTCTACTGTATTCAATGCACACACACAAATACACTCACACAAATATATACACAGCACTTTAGTTTTGCAGATTAAGACCCCTGA
>NW_009647419.1:2194103-2197904 GCF_000708025.1 Charadrius vociferus
CCTGATGTGCTTTTTCGGCAGGAGAGAGGTCTGTTAAAGTAAAATGCAAATGTAGATTTTATTATTTTAGTTGCTGTTTGCACCCAGTCCTGGTGTTTAAGAAGCTTTGCCTCTGATTCTGAGCTGCAGATTCCTGAAGACCAAAAAGTAAATAAGCCAGGCATGCTTTCTGACCTGGTGAGATGGGCTCACAAGCTTCTTGCTCATTCATAGTTCTAGTGCTGCTACCTTGTGGGAAATAGAGGCTACAGCAACTTCAATGCCAAGTTAACTCTCTTGTAAGAGAGGGTATTAAGGTCAATCGTCAAGAATGGTAATGTTGGCCTTTTAAATGTTTGCATGTTTTCGTTGTTTGGTGTTTTTTTTTTTTCGGTTGGCTTGGTTTGGGTTGGTTGGGGTTTTTTTTGCAATTTAAAAACATTTCATGTAGCCTGTGTAAGTGCGATTAAACCAGTAGGTTATATGGGGAATCATTATTCATTGTGGTCCAGGTTGAAATCTGGGCTCTTTGACTGCCTAAAATTTTGTACTGTATTTTAGCAGAAGTAACAAAATCCCTCCCAGTACATTCTGGAGTATAAGCAGTATTGCTGTCTGTGAAAGCAGTGAGAATCTTTCTTCTTTGCTACTTCTTACAGATGCTATTTAAAGCTACTGCACGGTTACTGAATATGTAGTTTCAAAAATCTAATGAACAGCTAGAAAAGCATCTCATAGACTTATAGAATGGTTTAGGTTAGAAGCAGCCTTAAAGATCATCTAGTTCCAACCCCCCTGCCATGGGCAGGGACACATCCCATTAGACCAGGTTGCTCAAAGCTCCATCCAGCCTGGCCTTGAACACTTCCAGGGATGGGGCATCCACAGCTTCACTGGGCAACCTGTTCCAGTGCCTCACCACCCTCAGAGCAAAAAATTTCTTCCTAATATCTAATCTAAATCTACCTTCTTCCAGTTTGAAGCCATTACCCCTCATACTATCACTACATGCCCTTGTAAAAAGTCCCACTCCAGCTTTCTTGTAGGCCCCCTTCAGATACTAGAAAGCTGCAATAAGGTCTCCCCGGAGCCTTCTCTTCTCCAGGCTGGACAAACCCAACTCTGTCAGCCTATCTTCACAGGGAGAGGTGCTCCAGCCCTCTGATCATCTTTGTGGCCCTCCTCTGGACCCTCTCCAAGAGGTCCATGTCCTTCTTGTGCTGAGAACTCCAGAGCTGGAAGCAATACTCCAGGTGGGGTCTCACGAGAGGGGAGCAGAGGGGCAGAATCACCTCCCTCGACCTGCTGGCAATGCTTCTTTCGATGCAGCCCAGGATACGGTTGGCCTTCTGGGCTGTGCACGCACATTGCCGGTTCACATTGAGCTTCTCATCAACCAACCGAAGTCCTTCTCCTCAGGGCTGCTCTCAAGCCATTCTCCACACAGCCTGTGTTTGTGCTTGGGATTGCCCCAGCCCACATGCAGGACCTTGCAGTTGGCCTTCACGAGGTTTCCACAGGCCCACCTCTCAAGCCTGTCCAGGTCCCTCTGGACGGCAACACCTCAGGCAACATTACACTATTTTCCTTAAACAGGCAGATTTTTGGTCAGAGTAGTTGTTTTAGAAGCATTTTCATTGGCATATGCTTTTATATTCAGAGTGAAATATCAATTATTTCTGAAAACAACAGAGTAAGATTCCAGCCTTAAGAACAAATTGTACCAACAGTTGAAACATGTTTTTCTGTTTTCTTGTTTTGTTTTCCAATTTCAAACGCACATGCAAATACAGATTTGTACGTCAACAGGCACGTAAAATATTGATACCGTTCCATTGCATACTGATATAATCCGCTTTAGCAAGTTACTAAGCAGTTTTTCGAGATCATCCCTGTTCATAAAGGAGGTACATTGTGTTTTACTCAATAGCCTTGGGTTGGGAAAGCGGGACTTAAGCAAGCGAAACACCTAGAGAAGTCAAAGAGAGAAATGGAAGAGCCTGCCCCAGAGACAACAAAATTAAAAATAATGTCAAAGTTGTTTTCATTTCAATGGGATTGTGTCTGTCACTTTTTAAATAGAATACGTGTGTAAAGGTTGGTTTGGTCTTACAGTTATTTCAAAGGCAAGAAAACCATTTCCAGAAGTATTATAATGGAAAAATACGGAATATCTTCCAGATGCAAAACAATCCCTTTTGACACTTCTATTAAAAAAAAAAAAAATAAAATGCTTTTAAAGCTTTGAAGGAGTCTATAGATCTGTATTCCTCATACAACTGAAGGTCCTACAGACCAAGAAGTTTGAAGGATAAAATCTAGCACTACACTCTGAATAAGTCTGATACATATCAAGAGTTACTCTGAAAAGCCAGTAGTGTGTGAGGCAGCAAATGATGTAGATAAGGTATCCATTTCACTATTTTGCATCATATCCTGATTGAAAAATGCAGAAAGACTGCTAAAAAATGTGCTTATTTTTTAACTTATTGTAGTGTTCTCCCAAGTGAGGGTGCAAATGGAATTTCTAAGTGTGCAGAATAGGAAATATCTTTGATCTCAAGGTAGTCTCTACTCATTTGTGTTAGGCTGCAAACTAATGTTGGGCAATAACATTTAAATCTTTCTTGATATTTTTATCAAAAACATCATCAGGCCAGTATTAAGTGTCATGATGCAATGATGCCCCTGGGCCATCATGTTTAGAACTGCTGATGAGGGCTTGCAAGAGGGAGATTGGAGGGCAAGGTGGGTCTGCACAGCAATGAGCAGCACCAGGTTAGGAAGGTCAGGGCACAAGTCAGGTACTGGTTGGCTTCAAGGCAGCGCATGATAGGAAGAGAGGTAGTGGCTTCAAACTAGAAGAGGGTAGATTTAGATTAGACATTAGGAAGAAATTTTTCACTCTGAGGGTGGTAAGGCACTGGAACAGGTTGCCCAGAGACATTGTGGATGCCCCCTCCATAGAGGTGTTCAAGGCCAGGTTGGATGGGGCTTTGAGCAACCCGGTCTAGTGGGGTTGGAACCCCATGGCAGTGGGATTGGAACTAGATGATCTTTAGAGTCCCGTCCAACCCAAACCATTCTATGATTCTATGAATCAAATGCCTCCCCATAACCAGCCTTGGTTCCCTCTGTCTCTAACAGAGAACCTTTTGCAGGGATAGTTTGTGGCACATGGGGCCCACATGATTACCCCGAGGCCCCAGCATCCTGAGGACGACGCCTGTCTCACAACCACACTGCACCCTGCCGTTAGCCACTGTCTCTTCGCCCAAAACTTTGCCACCACCAAAATGCGCAACTGCCAGCTCCTGCCAAGGGGCGCTGGTACCAGAGATGCGGGCCTGGCTGGTGAGCCAAACACAGGTGGCAAGGCTGCTACCCCCACGCTGCCAGGGGAGGCAGCGGGGAAGCGGTACCAGTGCTAAAGCACACACTCGGCACAAAAGCAAATTGGTACGTGCTAGCCACGGGGAGGCACAGCCTGGAAACGAGAACTGTCAGAGGAGCTGGGTTACAAGACAGCCTTGCAATGAAGCGTGAAATGGAGGAACGCTGCCTGGTTTTCAGAGGGGGTGTGACCCATGTGAGAACAAAGACAAGTAACTGAGACAGCTGAGACAGCCCTGGGGTCCCTTTCTAGTTCTACGCCTTATATTGTGCCACATATAGAGTATGCGCCTCCACGGCAGGAGGAGCACAGAGCCCTCCATGGCTCCCCAGGTGCCCGAGTCTCTCCCCACACACACCAGGCTCTCGGAAACGCTCTGGGCCCGAGCAGAGACTTACCCTCCCCGAACTGATGTAGCCGCAAGGCCG
>NW_009647419.1:2198170-2234425 GCF_000708025.1 Charadrius vociferus
TGGGGGTGGGCTCCGTTTTTCTGAGGGCGAGAAGGGCCGGTGATGACCCTGGAAACGAGCCTGTTTATACTGAAGGAAAAGTCCACACGCACGCACACACCCTTCCGCGGTGTTGCTCACTTGTGCGGGTGCTTCGCTGTGCATTTCGGGGGGGCAAATGGCAGCGGTGGGGTGCATCGCCTTCCCCGCTGCCTGGGTGATGAACAGGAAGCCTGACACCAGAGTCACAGGATCATAAAATCGTCTAGGTTGGAAGGGACCTTTAAGATCATCCATTCCAACCACCCCACCAACCTAAGACTTCCTGGTCCAACCACTGAACCATGTCCCTAAGCACCAGGTCTATATGTTTTTTAAATACCTCCGGGGTGGCGACTCCACCACTTCCCTGGGCAGCCTGTTCTAATGCTTGACAACCCTTTCGGTGAAGAAAATTTTCCTCATATCCATCCTGAACCTCCCCTGGCACAACTTGAGGCTTTTTCCTCTTGTCCTGTCGCTTGTTGCTAGTGAGAAGAGACTGACCCCCAACTCGCTACAACTTCCTTACAGATAGTTGAAGAGAGGGAGAAGGTCTCCCCTCAGCCTCCTTTTCTCTGGACTAAACAACCCCTGTTCCCTCAGCCACTCCTCATAAGACTTCTCCAGACCCCTCACCAGCTTCATTAACCTTCTCTGGACTTGCTCCAGAATTTCAGTGCCTTTCTTGTAGTGAGGGGCCCAAAATGGACACAGCCATGAGATCCTCGGTCAGTCCTGACAGAACTCTGTGTCCAGCTGTGAAATCCTCCTGCAAGCGCCCCACAGGCAGCGGTGGCAGCTGTGGTGTCCAGTGGCAGGGAAGGCTGGGAGCCAGGTGGTTCCCACTGATGGCTGTGGGAATACCTTGGATCAGTCTAGGAGCCTGGCCTTTAAAATTTTGGCCTCACGAGACTAAGATATGAACAAACAGCCAGGTTAGGCTTTGGTTTTCAGTAGCTCTATCTAAGAAGAGGTAAGGAAAGAGAGAAGATCTGAAGTCTGGAAAAAGGAAAACAGGAGGGAGGACAGAATGGTCAGTGGAAAACGAAGCTGCTTGGACAACATCTTGCTGCCATCCAAAGTGGGTGTCCTGTTTTTTCCCTGTGCTTTTACACTCCCCCTTGCACCAAATCCAGTGTTCACTACATCACTCAGCTAACTCACTTGGCTGAAAACCACTTTTTTGTTGAGTTAATTTTCTGCCAGGTTGGTGGGTTGAATAAGCTCAGGGCAGAGCCCAGTGTGAGAAAAGAGGCAGGAACACATGGCCAAAAGCTGGAGGAAAAAGATGACTGACTTGACTCATCTCATGGAAATGCACCTTGAGAGTGCACCACTAATTGGGACTGTTGTAGTAGAAAGGGTACAAGATACAAACAGAGAAAGGAAAGACAGCACTTAATTGCTTGTGTCCTATATCTGTACTAGGGAGAGAGTAACAGATATCTCGGGACTAGTTAAGAGAGCAGCAGAGATCTTGGTGATGTTTATTCTTGTTTCTAGTCTAGATCTGAATGAGAGTATTTCTCATGGTGTGGTTCTGTGTAAGCTGACCCTTAATGAGAAAGATTCAGCTCAGTGTTGTCGCCTTCAAGTCTTAAAAAATAAAATTCAAAGAGCAATGGAAGCAGCAGAACAGATGCTCAAAAGAAAAGTGGAATGACCGCAACTAAAATCTGGAGGTAAAAGCAAAAAAGCAAGAAATAGAGGTGGAGAAAGTCTGTAAAATTTTAAATGCCAAGAGAGCAACAAAGGTGACCGTAACCTGGATTCCTTCCTCCGGAATTTAAGTGTGTAACCAGGGTACATAGGTATAGGCTTCCTGTAACTTCTGTGGAGAGAAAGGCCCCTTCAAAGCATAACAGATCTTCAAGTGGCATGTCAGCAGCTGTCCATCTGCTTCAGGCTGTAGACTGCTGAATCTTGCTCTTATGTCCCTAGGGTATACTGACCTCTGCCTATTGTAAGACATCCTTGTCATGAAAATTATTGGAGACAGATATTTGGATTGTGTTATATTGGAGGCCAGCCCATGTGATCATTTACTCTTTGGTCTTAAAAAGGATGACTTTAGTTTCAACCTTTGGCAAGATGTCCTGCAATCTATTTTGAACTGAAACAGGAGGATGAGCAGAAAATCACGAAGCTGTGATAGCTTCCCTGCTTATCTTGGCTGCCTTTTCTCAAGAGTTGTACTGAACAGCAGTCTGGTCCAGCGAGGAAGCTTGACCAGTATTTCTTAAAAAACATGGGTTTCTCTGCGCATTTTTCCTTATCAGCATCTTTTTTTTTAATGTATTTTAATCTCTTTGAGGCAATGGCAGTCTTTATCTGTGATGGCCCTAAGATCATAGTCAGTGTTTAACGGTAAAGCATAGTAAAAATTGGCTCAAACTGAGCTAGAAAACAGCATCATTATAGGCACTTTAGTTTAAAAAGTGAAGTTACTACTTAGATTCTAGTTAATTTTCTTTGTAATATCTACATCTAAATACCATGAGAAGATGAAAAATATGCATTAAGCACAAGCTTCATGTTTTCATCATGTTTCCCATTCTAATATATGGAAAAGAGCAGTGCCTGGAGAGTTGCAATGTAAAGAAATAACATGATAATTGATATGTTGCTTAAGCTGAGCCAGCAACGTCAGAGTAACACTTTAAGAATATAGCTCATCAGGAGCAATGTCCCAATTAATTTTAAGAGCCTGGCTTCAGTGGTGGTAGTTTCAGACACAGTAATTTTGGTAGTTCTGTGTGCTTCAGATAGACACCATTGTCCAGCTTGGCTATAAATGTGTTTCAGTCAGCTAAGGTAACAAGTGCAAGTTATTAAACAATTGGGTGTTTAATAAAAAAGCATATACTTTGTGGAAAAAAATAGCAGTAGAATTCACTTTCTTCTTAAATTCAAAGAATATTGACCAGGACTAGGACTCTAATAAGAAGCAGAACTTTTTATCAGAGGACAACAGTGTTGTATAAAACCCTTTATTTGAAGTCCCTGGCAAGGCATGCGCGCAGTTTTGGAGGTCACACTAGAGTGAATACGCATACTTAATTTTAGAGGGAATATCTGACATTTTGGAAGTGTATTTGTGTTTGGGTTGTGGCAGCCAGGACTGCAGACCCACAGTAATGCCAGGTCTTCCAGGGCCCTGCGCCTTCCCTGTGTGAGGCATTTTGCCTTTCCCATTTGGAGCAGCAGTAGCAAGACAGAGTAGAACTGGTTGGAAATTTCTGTCAAAAAACCAAACTGTAACTGACAGATTTCTGAGCAGCACGTTGGCTGTGACAGAGGCCAGGCGGGATCTCAAGCTGCCTGCTTCCCCTGCAGGCTTACTTGGCTTTCTCTATCAGCAGTTTGCATGCTTTCTGGGCTTCTTGACAACTCAGTAGGGAAGCTACCATGGGTCAGGGAGCCTGTGAACCTGAGAGGTGGGGCTGGGATCAAGCCCACATTTCTGTTGTACTCCCACTTTGGATAGATAGTCTTTTCCAGAAATGTGGGAGAGAAATTCTGGTTCTTCAGGGCTCCCATGAAGGAAAGAGCTGTTGGTCTCCTATTCCAGAGCATGACAGGCAATGCCAAAAGCAGAAAGAGCATCCGTCCTTCTCCAGCTCTTCCCTTTTTGAGATGCAGCAGCAGAAGGGACCCATTGACTTTCAGTCAGCTACATGGGACTATCACTGCTGTGCTTTTCCACTCCTGGCACGTAACATTTTCCATGGGGATACAGTTAACGGACATCTAACCTAGACCAGTGAGTGAGGGGAGGAAACACAGAGGGTGATTCATAGTTCTCAATTACTGTTCTCAGACTGAGAAAGGCACTAGCATCCTGGCTACAACCTCAATGATGCTTAGGTCCTGTTTGAATCTCTCCTTTATAACCGCTAGGCATCTAGAGTTTTTAAGCAAGCAGTGAAATGCTCAGCAACTATTTGGCATGAATATTTTTTAGACTCTTGACCTGTTAGCGGCCATTTTTCAATAGCTCTGAACATGTGTATTTCCTTTACAATAAACGCAGCATAATAGATTAGTCAGACAATGCATGGTGATTCTGCGTCTCTTCAGTGTGGGTTAGAAACTGTTCAACAGTGAATTTAACTTAAGCTCAGAAAACCTTGTGTCACGTAGACTTCAGAACAGCTCACATCCTGAAGTCTTTATTCAGGTCCTGATGAAATGAACTGCAGAAGCATAAATCTATTTAACATCATGGCTTGCTGAATTTATGTTCCATGTCTTTCTCAAGCAAACTATTCAGGGAAGTTAAAACTGGCCTGCAGCTTTTAATCTGTTGTTTCAAGTCAGAATCCTTACACCTGTGAATAAAGCCTATTATCACTTTTTCTTTTCATACCTTTTAGTTCTCTTCAGTTTTTCACAGTCATCTGTAATTTATTTTCACAGTCAGAGGTATTTGTAGAAGAAAACAGAGCAGGACAGCCTTGTGAAACATCTGGTCAAGAGGCAGAATTAAACTTGTCACAGCTAAGTGATTTGCCATAAAATAGTGAAAATCGCATTAATCTTTCACTGGTTCCATTTTAGGTTGTGAGAAGAGAGGTGAACATTTTTTAAGTGTGTCTTCTGTACACAGTACCAGAAGGTTAAACATGTATTTTCTCCTTTGTAAGCAAGTCCAAGCTTCTGGGTACAGTCCAGCAGACATTTTTCTTTGTCCGTTAAGGCAATCTCCTACACAGTTTACCAGGGGAGGATGAAATTCCTCAAGCTGTCTTATAAACATTCATCACTGAAATCACACTCCTAATACAAGAACAGCAGACAAAATTTAAGACGGCTCTACATTGGGTGTGCTTTACAGATGGAGACTATAGAATCAGGAGTGAACCAGTAAAGGCAAAGACCAAATAAGCCACTGTGAAAAGATTAAAGAAGGCATTTTTCCATCACTAAGAGTTTTGAGGCTGAGTGAAAGTAGGAAAAACCTGATTCTGTCACTCCAAACATGACAAAGTAATATTTGGTATCGAATGAAAGAGTCTGAGAAAGGATCTTTTTTCCTGTTTTGAAAAGTCTTGGTTCTTGCCTGTAGCAGTCCTTGACAGAGACAACACACAAGTACTTCAAAGCCACATAGTCTATATTTTCTTCCCTGGACAACTTTTTTAAGAGCTCTAAAGAATCCTCTTGTTGTTTCTCTCTCTTTCTCTTGCTCAAGTTTATTCCTCTTGAGTAAAGAGATGACTGCTGAACTCAGGGTCCTGTTGAGACTGTGGCACTCAGTGGGCAGCACTGATTTTAACTTGGTCTACAGTTCACCGTGGAACTGAACACAGGCAACGCTGACAGCAGCGCCTGCAGGCTTCTGGTCAGGGAGACTGTCTTTATCGGTTCACCTTCCTGTCTTCCTTTTCAGCTGCAATTTACTCCCTTCTCTGCCAGTCTCCCTAATTAGTGCAGAGGACTTGTTTGTGTATAGCCTAATAAATCGTAATCACCTTAGATATAGTGCTTCCCCAAGCTCAGACCTTTTGCTTTCCAACCACATCCCGTGCCAAGTACTGGGTGGGAGGATTGGGTAAGGATTTCCTATGTACTACCGTCACCAGCAATGGGGAACTCAGATTTCTCTTCCTCATTTAGGCCTGTGCTAAGGGCTACCACATTAATGAATTATTTCCTTTATGAAAGCGTTTCACAAAATTCAATAAGGATAAAGCCAGAAAGCAATCAAAAACCTGAACAAGTTACTATAGAACTTCTAAAGCATTTTAGAAGAAAATTGCAACTTCTTAGAGTCTGTGTTTTTGTGACAAAACCTATGCAACTCCATGAAAAGCATATTTTTTCTAAAAAATAATAAATTACGGGAGACACCAGAAAGGTCTCTTAAAATGCTGATGGCAAGAGGCTTATAGGGTGGGATTATCTGGACATGCTGTGAGTGTATGAATACCAGCCTCTCTACCACTGCAGGCTGCATATGGTTTTCAAAGAGTTACATTTTCTGCAGCGTTATTGTCAGGTTTCTGGTGCGTGAATCTAGTGAATCAGGGAGCCCCATCGGGCTGTAACTTATGCAGAAGGCTGCACTGAGTTCTGGCAAGCCCAGTCCCCCGGAATTTAACAGTGCAATAGGAGGAAACATGCCAAACCATCTACCTGAACTACTATTCCCTCAACACATTCCTCTATGGTGTTTCTTGGCTGGCTGCATGATCCCTCAGCTCTAGAACTGAAAAAAAACCTCATGCTTGAAGTTATATTTCTCACAATCCTTTACCTAGCATATGTGGCAAAAATACCCCAGAATACTATAAAAGTTCCATTTTCCAAAAGCAAACAAAACCCGAGAAATAATTATCTTTTCCTAATATCATTATGTTGCTGTATTTTTAGTTAATACTCCAGAGTAGCAGATGTTCATGAATTCAGACACAAATATGTGAAAATCAGAAACGTATCTTTGGACATTTAGGTTTTCAATTTTTTCTTTTTAGGAAGATATTGCAAAATTAAGACTTTGAACAGGTTGCTTTTTAAAGCAGTCTTAATTAGAAAAAAAATTTTAGACTAATACTGCAAATCTAAACCCACAAATTTATCCTGTTTTGTCATAGACACTCACAGTTCTTTCTTCACCGTGGGCAATTTGGGCAAAATCCCATCAACGACAACAGTCTCCTTCACAGTGGATCTCTATTCATGTGGCTGTTTAAAACAGATACACAACTAGCGTCAAATTGTGTTCCTACGGAAACAGAGGAGCTTAGCACAGGAAAAGATACAACGTACAAGTAGCAAAGTATTATGGAGGTTATTTAATTTGTGTTTTCGTAGTTTGCATACGTAGATGATTACAATCTCTGCTACAGAAAGTAGAGAGGTTTCTGTGTTTGCCTGCGTGCCGTGTCACAAGAAAACAGTCTGGGTTAGCTGGGTCATGAAAGTCAGTCGTGTCAATCGATGGGAAAATGCAGGGCAGATTTCCTGGAAATGAGAGAAATTATATTTTTGTAAATTGTGGAGTATTTCAGATTCCGAATGTATGGAATTGTTGTGTATTTATAATTCTTCTAGTGACTATCATAAGCATCAAAGGTTCTTTCCAACAGAAATAATGTTTAGCGTGACTATTTCTTAGCTATATGCTAGCTATATACCGAGCAGCAACTTTTAACAGGGTAGCAGTCACAGCACAATGATTGATAAGTACTACATGCTACTGTATCTATTGCACATACTGTATAAACATCAGCTCAGCAAGGCAAGGTAGGAATTTGTAAGTAATTTTGCCCCATATATTTGTGGGCTCTTCCCCTTAGTCTTGACAAGACAAACTAAAGGAAGGAATCCTATTACTATTCAACTAATGATTGCCACTCGTAAATTCTGCTATCCCACAAATTTATGCCAAGATAGTCTCACATATATAAAACTCAAGCTCTGTGTTTTTCTTGCTCATAAAGTAGATATTCTTTCCAAATGTCCCGTGCCTAAATGACCGTAATATCTTATAAAATTTGAGTCACAATTTCCTATATTTCATGGTGCTATTGGATGAAGCAGAGTCCTTAGACTCCTGTTGGAGTGAAAGGATTCCTTTCACTGTCTTCAACAAGCCTTGGATCAGACTCTGGCTTGCTTAACACATTATTTTGGGAAGTCAGTGACTCTCCTAGACTTCACCCTCTCTTCCTTTTGGAAAGCTAGTTAATTTATAAGCCTTTAGAATCTCAACTATTGTCTTAGGAGAGATTTTTTTGGGGGGTGTTTGTTTGTCTTAAATCCTGGCATTGTGATATGTATTGCTTATAGACTAAGAAGACCCTCATGTTTATAGGCCTCTTGAGGAAGCTGAATCACAAGCCTTCTGTAAAATATAACCAACATTTTAAATTACTCACAGGTATAAGATTTTAACTAAACACAGAAAATACCCTGGTGTTTCACCCCACAGGGTCTTATCACAGTCAGCTTGGCTTCTATAGTACAAAAACATCCTCAGTTCTTCAAATATGCCAGTAAACTTCCCAAGAGGCAAACTTCAGCAAATAAAGCCCTCCACTCATGCTACATCACCAATGTCTGCTTGTTACATTTTGGATGAAAGAGTCGAAAATTTCTCCATTGAACCAACAAGATGCTGGAGGAGCTCAAACTGCTGCAAGCATGGGAAAGCAGAGCAGTTGAAACTATAAAGATAGGATTGGGCACAAGGTGATGTCACAGCCTACCATCCAACATTTTTTAGTACACAAACAGAAAAACTTTCTAACTCCAGAATCCTAGCAGCCAAGCAGTTCTGTTCTGCTGTAACAGGGATGTCACAGGGGAGTTTTTTAATAGAGTTACTATACTGAGCCAAACTGAGGTCTTTAGAGAGTTAGGGGAGAAGTGGAACACGCACATCTGGGAACTAAACCAAACCAATACCGATACTTTAATCATACAAGGCTTTCACTTGCTATCACATATAAAGGAGATGTACATTGCTTTAATTCTTTTAAAAAGTTCACATTGACTCTCCAGACAATTGTATTATACATAGATATATACAGAATAAAAAGCGTCATTGATGGATATCAGATGATGACATCAATAACCAGAATAAAAGAAAGCTGGTCCCTAAAGTAATATATTATTTTTCTTTGAATAAGACTAAGCTAGAGAAAGTAGTATGTTACTAGCCGCTCCTTCTGAGGTGATAAAAAGGTGATTGAATACGTCCACAGTGTAATGATGTTCAGATGGGATACTGGGAAACAGCACTGGTCAGGAATGAGCAATTAGTTCAAAGAAAGAAAACATAAAAATGAGGTTAGAAACATAGAGAACATTTAAAAAACTGTATTTGATTTGTCTAAAAAGCTTTCTGGTGCTAGCTTTTACAAACCAGACCCAAAGACTGACACAGTGATGGGAAAACTAGAGCAAGAAAATACATCTAGAGTTGGATATTTGGGGGACTAGTTGAAGTCTGAATGTGCTCCACGCTACTACGTAAGCACTTGGGGAGCTCATGCACACCTGAGTGCAGTGGCAGAACTGAATAAAGCTGCCTCAAAAGGTTGTGCTGGGAGACTGCTGCCTGGGCTTGTGACAAAGTCTGCTTTGCAGAAATCAGAAAGACTTGTAATGGTGTTTGTGTTTTTTTTTTTCACTAACAGCACAATTTTTCTTTCACTCATGCAGAAAATTTTCAGTTTCCTACTCCGTATTTAGCAAACCATGAGAGGATCAAGTCCCCAGGGGGGCGAGCTGAGGCCCCCACCTGTCACTTCAGCTACCTGAATTCAGCCCTGGAATCCCCAAGCAGCTTTTTGAATTCACCTGCCCAGGGAGGCACCGGAGTTGTCTGCCTGCCTAAATTACTGCCTCTCAGCATGTCATAACTACTGAGGTGCTGATATGTCCGTGCTGTCACATGTTTAAGCCCTTCTTAAACAAGCTATTAGCAGATCTACATTGCCTGCAGGTCTGCTTCTCCAGGCATTTTTTGTTCGCACTGTCTCAGGGTTTGACACACACTGTTCCTGGCAAAGGTGTTTCCTCCTGATGCATCTAACCGATGCAACCTCTGGAAGATGGGAGAGTCCGCCCCACAAAAAAAGGGATGTTCAGGATATGTAGAATAACCAGCACCCTTCTCATAAAGGGAAAAAGAAAGACAGTACCCTCTTCTCATGAAAAGGGACTGACTTACTTTTGGTACCTGTGCTGAGGAAAAGGCACGTGGTGATGAATATTGAGATGTAAATGCATCCAGCGGGCATGGAGTTAGGTCCTCACCTGCCCCAGAGCCTTGCCCTGCCCCTCAGCACCTTCAACTGGCTTTGCAATCAGTGTTTCTACTTCCAGGAGACTCCTGGGACTCCTTACACAGTGTCTGACAAAGTATCCAGATACTAACTGGGAGCAGCGGATCACCTCCATACTGTTAGCTGTTAGGGTGGGACATGAGAGAAAATGTGGGCAGGGAGAGCTGGGGGAGCACAGAGCACCCCTCCAGCCCATTTGACAGCCTGAGTTAGAAAACTGAAATGCATGCTTTGCAAGAGACAGGTTTCCTTCCTGCAGTGTTGAAATAAAGACCTCCTCAGCAAAGGATTGCATTTAGTGCAAGTATTTTGCTAAGTCTGTGGTGCGTACACCATAATGAATAAATGCAGCATTTTGTGTGTACATGTGTGCAATAGTTATCTAAGTGCATAGTGGCCGAGCCCCAATAAAGGTCCATTGCAATTCCCTTAACCCAGGTGAAGTTATAACAGCCAGAATTAACAGAGAATTTGCCTACGCTTGTTTTCCCAGGCAGCAACAGACAGAGGCAGCATATCACAACTCTTCTGTCATGAAAGAAAATACTCATTTTTTTCAAGTCAAAATCAGACTTTCTTTCCTCCTCCTGTATGTTCTTTAGGATAGGCTCATGCAAAGAAGTTCTTGAGATGTTTGGATCCTGGAGGCTGGTTCAGGCCCATTGAACCTCCTGAGAGGAGGTTCAGAGGTTCTCTTCAGCTTCTCGTAAAAATCTCATCAAGCTAAGAGGGGAGGTGGGCCAGTTTCCTATCTCAGCTGAATTGCCCTCTTTCCTTTTCTTCATTCTGGGGTTATAGCCTATTTCCTAAAAAGATGCCATTTGCTTTACTTTTTAAGTGGTCTGCATCACATGTGACATGAGCGTGCACAGCACTCAAGACTAACCTGCAAGTAGGTGCCCCCAGGTATTGGTTTGCACAAACACTGAACCCATTCACACCTGGAGAATATTTTTCATGCTCAAGACAGACACGTGGGTGTTTCTGGAAAACCTGGCCTTTCATCTTTTCCAAACTATCGATAATAAGACTTGAACCTACATTTACTCCACCACTATCCCACAAATGATTTGTAGGTCAGTTTACGTGCCCTCCATGCAGTCTTAGGGCTTTCTAGATGGAAGCAACCCTGGCCTTGCCAAGGGGTGTTTTATGACATGACGGGTTTGTGATGTTGGGTTAACCTTCAAAGAAACTGGACTGAAATCATGTAACTATTTTCATTATAGCCTCCACCTGGACTGACATCACAGTCTCACATAATAAACAAGAGCCCTGTCCGCTAACCCCTTTCAAGCTTTATGCTTTAATGAAGTTTTCAGTTTATGTAAAGATTTTGGTGAAAATCCACTTTAAAAAAATCACACTGTGAGCACCTTTATGTTTGTGGATTTCCCCTTCCATTGATCGTATTTTATTTTGTTCTGTTTTCATTACTAATTTTGCCAAAACTAACTTAGGCAGTCTTTGGTTTGCTTTACTCCCAGGTTTCTACTTCCAACATTTGATTTTTAAAGGTTTTAAAATTTGGACTCAGGAATAAATGTCTCAGGTTTTCAAAGCCAGAGTAATTTGCTTTAGCAAGCTGGTGTATTGCACCTGTATCAGCTTAGTGGCACAAAACTTCTTTAGGGAATTTTTCATTAGAGATTTTTCATTTTATTTTCATTCAGGCATCAGAATGAGAGCCTAGCCAAGAACTGAAAAGACTGATTAAACTTTAAATAGTTTTACTAATAATACTGAGGAGGAGGAGAAATGGGCTGCATAAAGGATTTGCTTGCTGTGCGCTTGGCCAGTGTGAATGCTCTACCGTTATTACCAAAATTCTTCATACTTTTATTCAGCACTTAGTGTGTGCAAAAAAAATAAAGTATCAGAAGTTTTGGCAGATAAGGCGTGGGTTCAAACTATAGCCTGAGGGAAAATATTTCGCTTTATTAAAGCTGCAGAACTGGCTGATATGTTTGAGAATCTTAATTACCAGTGTTTTAAACCACAGCCACATTTGGCGATACATGCTGATACTCTTATGTGCTATGATGATGAACCATGTGAGGTATTTTGTGTGCCCAGAGTCAGAGATCTGTCCTGTGTACCACACTTTGTATTTCTGCTTATGACCTCAGCATGGTTTCATATAGGCAAAACTTGAGATTTGTCCTATTGCTGCCATTTTAGTAGGAATGGGTCATTATACAATTGTGTCCTTTTCTTTAATACATAAATTATGCTAAATCATCTTAATTGCATCATGTGGGCCTTTTGCCGAATGAAATGGTCTGTCATGTAGGAAGAGCTGTCTGCTCTGAACTTGTTATTTCTCCACTCCTGCTGCTCTGCCACAGCTTTTTCTTGTATTGGGAATGCAACACCGGGATGGTGATTAGAGTGTGCAGTGGTGAGAGGAAGTAATGAACAAGCTGTATTTGACAGCTTAAATGTGCTGAAGTCAGCCAACACCTGAAGTCATCTTCTGGTGCCAGTTACAGGCATGTCTGTTGACTGAAGCTGGGGCATTTGCAGGGAAGATGCAGGTCGAGAAAATGTGCTCACAGCCTGTCAGATTCGGGCTCCTGGCAGAGCAGTGAAGCATTTCCTCCATGCTGACTGTGAGCAAAGCAAGCACACATGTGCCTCCCTGACAGAGGAATATACCTCTTAGCTACAGGTACAGTCCACTGCAAATTAGGCTGGAAGCTGCAGGGATCGTGGTCTCTAGTTGAGCGGTATATCTCACTCAGTCCTTTCAGCTGTAATGTGGGAAGTTCATGCAAGTAGTGTCTAGTCCCGATTCTCCAGACTTCTGCGGTGCTATTTTCTGGCACAAGGACCCAAAACAGAAAAGGGAGATGGATTTGCTTCAGCCCATCCTTCTGTCATCCTTATGTTGGGTAGTACTTTCCAAAGCTATCCTTGTACTGCTTGAGGAGTATCTAAGTCATTTTGTCACGATTGGTAGGAATTGGATGATCAGCTAAAGCCAATTGGGAGGAAAAGGGAGAGAAGCAGGTGATGACCAGAGCTGAACGAGAAAGCACTCCTGCCAGTCCCATGCCTGTTCTCAAGCTGAAGCTCAGCATCCCTCTGGGCTGGGCACAACACTGTTCTCATTCAGGAGCACTAAGAGGACTGAGGCACACAGTGGGACCCAGCCACATCCCTACCAGCTACTGTGCCAGCATGTAACCCCTCTCCAAAAAGCATGCTGAGACTCCACCTGCACTTTTTTATCTCATCCCAGAACCCATGAATTTCCTCACTGACTGCCTCCTGGTTAAGTCATCTGTACTGTCTGATGGAGGAAACCTCAGAGCACTCCTTCAACTGCTTGGTCCCTGCTAATGTCAGTTCTCCAGTCACCTTCAGAGCACTGTTCAGCAACATCTCCTTGCTTTATGGGTACCTTCAGAAATAAGGTAGTCTGAGGTGCTCTGCAGAATATTCCCCTTCTTGTCCTTTACTGTGAATTGCCATTCATTTAACCTTAAGCCTGTCATTATTGTTGTTTTTTTAAAAATTTTACACAATCGCAGAATAGTTCATGTTGGAAGGGATCTCTCATGGTCATCAAGTCTACCCCCAACCTTGCTCAAAGCAGGGTCAACTAAAGCAGGTTGCTCAGGACAGCAGCAGTTGCTTCAGTCGGCTTTTGAATATCGCCAAGGGTGGAGACTCCCCAACCTCTCTGGGAAACCCGTGCCAGTGCTTGATCACTCTTACAGTAAAAGAATTTTTCTTATGTTTAAGATGAATTACTTGTATTTGAGTGTGTGCCCATTGCTTCTTGTCCTTTCAGTGGGTACCACCACATTGCTGGCTTACGGCCAACTTTTAGTCCACCAGTATCCACAAGGCCTGCTTTCCAGCTGGTCAGCGTTCAGCATGTACGGGTGCATGGGGTTATTCCTTCTCAGGGGCAGAACCTTGTGTTTCCCTTTTTTGAACTTCGTAAGTTTCCTGTTGGCTCATTTCTCTAGTCTGTCAAGATCCCCCGGAATGGTACCAAAACCATCTGGTGTAGCAACCACTCCTCCGGGTATTGTACCACCTGCAAACTTGCTGATGGTGCAGTCTGCCTCATTATCTAGGTCCTTAATGAAAAACAATCAGATGCTGCTAGCTTTTATGCACTGGAATCTAATTTTCTCATTTGAGCATTTTATTTATGAATATCCTATTTGTAGATTCTCCATTATTCACTTTTGTGTTTTATGTGCAACATAAAGCCATAGGATTATTAAGTGAATCATAATCCAATAAAATTTGTAACAGAATATTTCAAAGAAAGTAGTTTTGTTTGCAGGATGAACTTCATGGAACAACATTTAGAAGAACACTAAGACTTATTTTTGACGAAAGTTTCTCTACAGAAACAGTCTGTTTTCTAAAGAGGGTTTTGTGGCTAAAACACAGAACATACAAAAAAAGAACAAAGGATACATTAAAGGATACTCCCTAACCCTGAAGTAAAACCTAGAAGTGCTGGAAATAGGATGTTCCCGTGCAAAGAAATACATACATATATATATATATATAAAATATATATGTATATAAAAATGAAAGAAGTTATATTTTCACTTTCCATCCAGCACGAGCATAGCCTAGCTTTGGCAACTGCTGAGTATTGTACATGCTTTCATGCTAATACAACTTCATTCCATTGCTTCAAACACGCATGCAAAAGAGAAGAGACAGATCTAAGGTGGGGTAGTTACCATTTCATACACAGCCAAGCTTGTATAACTCTCCTGTGTAAGAGATAGAACAGCAGCTGAAGTTTGCACAAGGCCAAAAGCTCCCATCCACTTTCCCAGCAATAAACAAGGCCCCAAAATATCTCTAATAATGTTGGTCTTCATTTCTGTCCTACCACAACTGTCTCTTTTTTGTCCTGTGTTTTATCATACTTGTTATAATTCTCAGTCCTGAATGAGAATGGGGCAAACTGTAACTCTTGTTTGTTCCTTTCTGTGTTCCCAGGCCATGTTCCTGTTTGATTAGTAGCGTTTCCTTTTTCCTGTCCTTTGTTTATTACTATAACACATTTCCTGTTTATCAGTTTATAGCAACCAGACAAAAATAAAGTTGTTTAGAACTTAGAGAGACCTCTGTCTTGGAAGTGTTGGAGGTTCAATGACACAAAGCATTTGATTCTTACGCTCCTTCCTGATGTCTTGGCTTCCTCCTCCTCTCCATTTCTCCCCCATACTTCCCAATTCCACTCCTTTTGTCATCACACACCCCATCTTTGCTTTTCACTCACCCCAAAACCCTTCACTCACCCCATCTTCTCATTTGTGGCAGTGGAAACTTAAGTATTTGGCAAGAAGGAAAGATCCACAAAAAGGGGTCACAGTGTGGCCAGTGTAAACATAAGCTTTACGGTGGCAAACCCTCTTGCTCCAGCATCACTGGTAAGAGAAATAAAGTTGGACGCTGCTCTCCAGTGACGGGACATGTGCAGGGAATGCCAAACAACTGGATGAAACTGAGCCCATTGCTGGGCATCCACCAAAAGCTGGATTAAAAATTCTACATCTAAAATACCAGAAGTATTGCTTTTGCTTCTTCATGGTTTGAGGACATTTAGGGTTTATGTTTTCAAGCTTCTCATTATCATATTGAAGACTATTGTTTTTAAATCACTACGTTCATTTTTAACAAAAGCTCCATTCACAGGTATCATCCTGACAACAGCATCTGAAGCTTTAAAAAAGCAGGACAACAATACAGATACTGCCCCAGAGGACCCTACCCGCAGAGAGCCCTGTCTGCCTTCAGCACAGTGGAATCCCACTGTTGACTCTGTGCCTGCAATTGCCATTAATTTGGTAGAAATTTGGAAGCAAGTTATCCTGGTTTCTTCGTATGTAAGGTTCTTCATTTGCTAGCCATGCCAGCATCCCCCAAATATACACAGGCAAAGAAACTGAAGATCTTCTTTAGGCCTTCCAGAGGAATTGCATGTAAATGTGCGGATTAGACTTTCATACCTAGCCCCAACAGGACAGTGCATTGTACAAAAATAAATGCACCTCTTCATGCCCAAAATGAAAATTATTCCTTCCATCCAGTTATGCCATCAGGTGCAGAGCCACAGACCAGTATGCTGTGGCCTTCTGTCATCAGGAGCTCTTTGTGACCACTGGCAAGTAGCTGCTGGCTACTGCTCTTCTGGCCCTGGCCACTGCAGGCTGCTTCCCATTGCTGCAGAGTCCTGGAGAGCTACCTCCAGTATACCACTGCTGCTCCTCCTTCGCTTGTGGCTTCATCCTGCAGCAGAGTTCTGTCTGGTCTGGAGGGATTACTGGAGAATTTTGCATCCTGGAGGTTGGAACTGGAGAGTAACATAACATTTAGCTATGAACCTGACAGTTCATAGCAACAAATAAGACCTCATAACCAGAAGGCTTGGGCTGTAAAGGGGTGTCAAGAGCAATCATTTTCATTTTTGATGGCTGTAAAAATAGCTCTCCTTCTTGCTAACCACTTACAGTCTGTCTAAACAATTTTATTAGCAGCTTAGAGCACTATTGAGAACGAATTATGTCTGTCCAAAAGGTGAAGAAGATGCCCTAAAACCAGAATTTAGACCAGGTGAGACAGGGAAGGACCGTACCAAGGAAAAGACATGTACCCTTCCACAGTGGTTCTTGTTATTCACACATTCAAGGATATGCTTAAAAGAGACCTTGGAGAAGCTAACTGCTTGGAACCAATGTTTGCTGCAACTCCATTATGGACGTAAGTCACAGCAGAGTGCCAAGAAACTATTTCTTAATTAATAACCTGACTCCAGCATGCAGAGCTTTACAGTGACAAAAAACAGCTGTGGCATGCAATGTCATGTAACAAGTGAAGTTTTACAGTCCCTCCAACTAAAGTAACTGGAGGCACGGGAAGTTTATAGACAGCATTGTCAAGCCTTAGTACTTGTAAGTCACCTAAATATGCAACTTCAGTTAACTTTCCTGAAGAAGTTTTCTGTTCATGTGCATATTAGCTAGGATGCTGCTGGTAACTATTTAGGTGCCTAATTATAAACTTAAGTGTCTAACTTGAGGTGTAAAATGC
Organism: Charadrius vociferus; assembly: GCF_000708025.1. Lineage (NCBI taxonomy): Eukaryota > Metazoa > Chordata > Aves > Charadriiformes > Charadriidae > Charadrius > Charadrius vociferus. The sequence goes on from NW_009647419.1 coordinate 2,215,066, forward strand.
TGTCTGAAGTTCCTTGTCAGTGCTTATAATGGAGCACTGAAAGAAGGGTGACTGTGATCCAGAGCACTGCATTCCTATCACTTGACTGGATGTTCAAGAATACAATAAAAAAAATATAATTGCAGGGTAATAAATTCTTGCCTTGAGTGTTTTTATTTTCATAGGCATTCTTGTCTTGAGTGTTTTCCCAGGCATTGATTTCCCTCAGGTAAAAATATATACACCAGAGTCGCATTTACATTTTTGTCTAAGTGTTGCCACCCTCTGTTTTCCAACAAGTTTCTATGCCTTTGTTAACGATATGTAATTTGTAGCAAGTTTTATGCTTCAAAAGAAGCACATAAAATTCTGTTTATTATCCCATTCTTTATTTGTCACTGAGTTCAGCTTGTCCTGCCATGGCATTGAGTAGTCGTTTGCTAACAACTTAGACAGTAGATAATCACCAGTTTCATCTCCAAGACTTAAAATAGTTCAGGGTGGTGCTTGTGAGTTTTTGCATATGCATGCATACCCTCCCCCTGCCCCCAACAAGCCACAGTTAACCACAGACAAATCTCTACATATCTAAATACCGTTTTTCCTTGCACAACAACGGGAGTATGTCCTGAGTCACCCCAGAATGCTCTTTTTCTTTTTCTCTGGAACCGTACAATTAGCATCTGTTTTTAGTACTTAGCGTTCAGACAGAAGGGGATACAGAGAAGTCCCTGCTGTTAGTTATTGCTATGGACTAGTCGGTAGTAGTGCGCAAAATTGCATCCAGCAGAAATAACTAAAGGGATCACTCTTCCAAATACAACCCACATTTTTTACCTATTAGCCTCCTTTTCCCTAAGCAGAAATAAAGTCTTTTGGAGACGGAGAGTTAAGAGTCCTAGTAGATGGCCAAGCAGTGCTCTGTCTATAAACTGCGGAGGGAGGGGAGAACAAAGAATGTATAAGACGACACAATATTTGTGTGTTGTATCCTTGCACCATCAGTTATAAACTCGGCTCAGGTCAACAGAAGAATAAAGGAACCCATCACCTCCACCCCAACACAGAGGGAACACACTTCACGGAAAGACCTGGGTTTATTTTTTAGAAGTTTCCTCTCCAATCCCAGTTGTAATGCACCTGAGCACCGCTGCAGGCACCACAAGCACTCTGAGCTCATAGTGTTTCGCTACTTAGTTTCTGAACACTTCCAGCAGTTTATGGGGATTCACAAAAGTCATGGGGAAGGGTGAGGAGAAAAGTAACATCTTAGGAAAAGGACATACCTCAACCCTTTTTAAGGTTATAATTTGATGTTATCTGCAAAGGACTCAAAAGTAAGATACAGATCTGACATTGTATCTAATTATCACCTAAAGCTCAAAACTGTTCATGCTAGTTAAAAATCGCAAAAATTAGATTAAAGAACTCCTACCACCATTCACTGGTTTCCAGCTAGGTTCTTTGAACAAGTACAGCCCAGGTTGCTGAGGCATTTTGTACCTCATTTCTTTACCAAATCAAGCACGTTATGCAAGTGTTTCAGTATGGAGACACAGTTACAAACATTGCGCAGTCCCGCGTGCCCCAGCTTGGTATGAGGTTCTTCCTGAGAGAGGTGGACAGTGAGTCATGCCCAGAAGTAATGTGTGTGTAAGTGTGGCTGTGAAAAGGAAGAGGCAGCAGTGGAGTGGGGAGTGAGGAGCCAGACACTGTGCTTTGCTGGGGGTCCCTGATGCTGCAAGCGGCCACAGAGACATTAGCATTTCAGCCTCGGTGCTCCCAGGTCCTGGAGAACAGCTGGATGTATGGATTGGTGAAACCCTGGCTGAAATCTATAGGCCAGTTCACATACTTGAAATGGGACATAATCTTATGATTCTGCCATGTGTGCTAAGGAACAGGGAGGATTGTTCTTAAAAGTACCACGTCTTTCCCTTCACGACATCCAATGCAATAGTTTTCAACGGTGTAACCACCATGACCTTAACAATACACCATTGATAGCTGTGTTTACGTTTTTTTTACTCTTCCAGTCAGATACAGCCATGGTTTCATTGCAGCATTTTGCATAAGGATTGAATGAATAATGATTTTGCTTTACATATGCTCTTAAATTCAATACTACAATTGTGCAAGTAATGTCACATTAACATAGTGACCCAGTTCTTTCCAGTTGTTGTAAGGTAAGCCTAGACCACAGATGCCCATATTTCCCCAATTTTTGCAGCTATTGTGCTGCAAAATATTGCTTTGACTCCTCTCTCAACATGTAGTCAGCCATTTTGTCATTAGCTGCAGGCTTTGTATGTGAAGCAAAGTTTTCCCCACTCTATTTCTGTCAAAGCAACCAGAAAGAATGATAAACAGTGCAACTTGTTACACACATTTTCATGAGCAGGGAGCCAGATTGGCTTATATTATACCAAGCATCTGTTGGATTGGGCAAGGAGGAAGTGTTTGTGTATTTGATTACACATCCTTTTTGAGAGAATGAGCTATTTTGGTGTGAAACCACATTAGCACTTAGACAAGATGGCATGTCCATGATTTTCTGAACATTCAGCCCTGAAAATTGTGAAACAGCAATTCTAATCCTAATTACTTCGGGCCATACTGGGCCTATATCGAACATATGTGCAAATTCACACAGACTAGTCTTCTGCATGTCTTGTGGCACAAGTAAACATAATCCCAGACCCTGAACTATTGCCTATTGCCGTGTGAAAAGTAGGAGAAATCAAGGTCATTTTCCATTCCTTCAGTAGACTCCCTCCATAGAGATTACTATGACTTTCATTGAAAAAACAGTGCATGATTATAGCATGTCAACAATAAAGATGTTGCCTGTAACTTTTATGACCCACCATTAAATTGCCGGTGTAACTTGTTCCAGTTTGCTGCTGAATTCCAAAGAAGTGGAATCAGAAACTGCACCCTGGAGACTAGCGAGACCCAGCTCTAGCGTGTCTGGGGTTTTACTCTTGCCATACGGTTTGGCGCTAGGCTTTTGGATTTGCCTGTTCTGGATTTGAGACTAGGTCTGATACTGCACTCCATCGTGGGGTGAGTCATGTGGGCATCAGTAGAACTCTACAGTTTATCCTGTAAGTTCAATGAAAATTCTTCAGTCTGGCCAGTAGTTCAAGACTGAAATGCAGCTTAACAGGAGTGTTTCAGCAGTCTTGGAGCCTGTAATGTTGTGGCTTTTATGATGCAGATGAAACATGGCACAGCAGATAGACACCCACATTGCAAGCAGTGATTGCAATCTTGGTTGTAATACCAGCAATCTCAGTATCATTGGAACCCATTTCATGTAGGATTTCAAAGGATGGTTGTCAATAAAATGGCTCCTCTATCTACTACAGACATGGCCTAACTTCAAAACTGTTTGTATTAAGGTAATTTGTTATCCCATTTATCTGAAGAATCCTTCCCAGAGAAGCTTAGCATAGCAAAACTACGCGCAACTATCTATTATTTGAGTGGTTCAGAAGAGTTCAGAGTTAGACCCTGCTAATTAATAGCCATCTTTCTAAAGATCAAAGAATGGAACCTGATCAGGAACAGATGCTGTTATGTATGGTTATTTACATTTTCCTGTCTGATATCCTAACATGCTTTTAATAATTTATGTCCCTTTTGCGAAGGATAGTTCCATGGTTTTATGAAAGAAAATCGATGTGTCAGTTCTTGGCAGATGACTGCATACCTAAGATTGTGCTGCCCTTGATCCTTACATGGAATTTTCCCCAGTGTGAATGGGAATTTCATACAATGTGTATGACCACAGTCCAGGAAGGGAAAAAACCTGCTGTCCTTGGGGAGCTTTTTCTGGGGAGTGGTGGGACACCTGTGATACTCCACTGGGCAAAAGGGCTGCAGGACTCAGGCATAAAGACTGGAGAGCACTTGTAACACAGAGGCTTCCGTTTTGCCTCCTGCAAGGGTTAAGTCATGGATGTTAGCGTGGCATGTCCCTACTCTCCACACTTGGGTCTCTGCAGAGAAATTTGGTATTCCAGGTGCTTCAAGACAATAGGTGCTGTTGCTAACTCAGGCTGGATAGATGACATGCCCAAGCAGTAAGAACCTCTTATCACTGTGTTTATGTCGGTAATCCAAGTTCAGACACACAGCCTCATTAGGGAAAAGTAAACTCTACTTTAGCTGAAGCTGGACAAAAGCTCTACGTTGGTGCAATGGAAAGGTACTGAGCTCACTTTCCATTTAGAGAAACTGAAAATAATGACTACAAACATATTTTTAAAAATGTGGCAATTGATATGCAAAAAGTTCGGAGAGAGGCAAAATGATGACAGAAATTATGGCAGGGGAGTAGGCGGGAGAGAACAGATGTGGAGAGAGGAAAAATCTCTTACTCTAAGCTAGATTTTGTATGCATGCATATCCTGTGTATAGGCCACCCACCCATGACACATGGATTTTGGAAGGGTGTTATTCTACCCCTTATACATAGCACTGGCTTTCCCTGTAACTAGGAAAACATTTACTTTAAAAATTGAATCAGCCCTGACTAAAACATGGGTTTTGGTTACAGGAAGAATAGGTTCATGAACTCCAGCTAGATTTCTGAACCATGCCATCTTAAAAAAAAAACCAAAAAAACCCCACATCTGCAACTCTCAAGCTCCAGGAGGCTTATCTCTCTCTGGATCACCATGCAAACTACCCAGTAAGGCGTTTCAAACTGCATATGAGGCAAAATAGCTGCTAATACTAACTGTTAGCCAATATAAAAAGAAGAAAAAAGGTAAAATGGGTACTGTGACTGTCCCAAGTAGTAGAGCTACATCATTCTTGTGCCCTAAGGCAGTAGTAGTACACACGGCATCCAAAAACTCATGATATTCTAGACAAGTATTAATGCTAAACCGGGACATGGTTAAGTCTTGCAAAGGGAGATTAAGAAAGCTCTTCCATTCCTTCCATTCCTTTGCAGTCCCTAAGAGTTGAGATCTGTAGTCCTGGTGCAGTTACGTGTCCCTCCTTCCCCATAAATAAAAGGTTTTGCCAACCAGTGCAACCTTGCTGGCCACTGCTGACTATCTGCAGCAGGTGGAGCATGGTATGGATGCATGGGACACTTAGGGAGGACTTTTGCCCCTTCAAGAGCCTTTGGTGGTCCTACCCTGGCAGGGCAAACAATGTTAACAAAATAGTCTCCAGATAAGCAAGTGGACAAGCAATAAGCAAGTCTTCCTCAATGGTATCTGTGACATTGACAGTACTCTTTTCCATACCATTGTTTGCAGAGTACGGCTTATGTTTTCCATATTGAGTGTAGCTATTTTACCATCATGTTTTTGCTTCTGCACGTACACATGGCAGTTCCCAGAATGGGGTAGTCACTGATTCATGAGGCAGGAAGGTTTAATTCCCAGAAACATTTACCTCTGCTGGATGTTTTGCAGCTTTCTGAAGACCCATATCTATATAGCTAACTGCTATTAAACATTGTGTGTGTTAATTTTCAATATAGACGAAAAATAAACCTCATTTTGGTCTGATACCACTTTTACATCACTACAGCTTCACAAGCCCTGAGTGACTTGAGCTGTAAACAAAATCAAACCTATTGCTTCAAGTCTAGATAAATTAAAAGATAGGGTTAATAGCTCTGCAATTACTTTGGATTGCACTTGAGAATTAGAAAGAATAAGAAGTCTTGACCACTATGTCTGGAACTTTCCCTTGTTGTAAAGGTTTTTTCAGCTTTCTCCCAAACCCCAAACTTTTGACACGTTCACTGCTTCCACCTCCTACCTGCCCAGAGTCATTCAGTGCACAAGTAACTTGCAAGTATATTGGTTTGACTAGGACACGAGCAAGCAAGAGTTCAACTGGTAGCATCTGAGAACATCTGGTACTTGGGGTACACCTTTCAGTATTGTCCGAACTTACGAATTCAAATATACCACTGTGAGTTCAGCAGCTGTGGCTTCCCTGCATAGTGAGACCCATCTCCTGCGTATATAGAAGGACCTCTGGAGGTTTGCCATGTTCAAGAACAAGGCTGTTCTGTTTGTTGTGGATGTTTACGTGACCAGATATACTCTGCTGAACAGTACTTGAAAAATATCTGTGGCATGTGCTTCATCCCAACCACTCATTCCCTTTCCTTGACCTGCCCTTTGTGGAGAGCGTGGAATGTTAAACATTTCTTGTTGGTCTGCCCAGCATCTGCTTTATTTACACTTACTCTCCCATTCCCTTATGCTGGGGTACCTTTCAGGATATTTTCTTTCCTGCTCAATGTAATGGAGCACTGGTAGGGCCAGATTCTTCAACAGTAAGGAAGTGGACCTTGGCTATTAAGGCTGGAGTCTGTACCCACTGAAGCTGCATGTAAGAGTCAGAGGTAAAAAGTAGTAAAGAAGATTGGGAATTAGTGCTTTGTGACTTGCTGAGCATTTACTTTACAGCACATCCCTTTTTAAGTTGCTCTGCAAAGAAGTCTTTTTAAAACAGTAGGTAAAAATCAGTTCTGCTGAAACCCTGCATCTCAATGTAAACAAGTTTTGGGCTTTTGAAACCCACTAGTTCAGTAATCGCAGAACCATCTCTGCTGCATTTAGCAGAGATTACATAGCAAAGAACAAGTCTTACAGCAGAACAGCCAAGAGCCTGCACTTTCAGTCAAACTAGTTTACAGATTTTATTTTAAACTATTATAGCGAAACTAAACTGTCTGGACACTTTCTTAAAAGTCAGCCAGGCTTATTCCAGTTGCAGTAAGATCACTTAGAAGCTGTTTTAAAACAAACTAAACCAAAAAATAAAACTCTGTGCCACTTTTTGCATCAGATTTGCCTGTAAGTATTCTTGTATGTATATGAGGAAGGTAAAGAATCAGGGTGAAGCTAAAGGACAGGAAACAGCGCAGTGTCCATCACCCGGAAATTCCCAGTTAAATAACTATTCAGCTCTTCCCACAGACTTCAGCTATTGCCTCAGAATTCAGCTACTTTCAAAGCCTTATGTCACTTCTCTGTCAGATGGTGTAATACCAGAGCTCCCATATATGTTCTTTATTTCTGGTTTTAAATGCTATGTATTTTTAAAGCAGCTGCCATCTTTTCTTCTTCTGAGTTATTCTTTGCATTAAGAGCAAGCTGTGAAAGCAGAAAACTGTTTTTAGCAATAAGGTTGCAATAGAAGGGTAATTTTAAAGTGGAATCCATAGAAAAGTGTGGAGTAGCTTCCATAACTTTTACAAAGAGCTTTTCTCATGATAAGTCATGTTAGATTTGAGCTCCAGTAAGCTCACCATAATGGTCTCTCGTATATAACGTACGATCAAAAATATTGGTGCTGCATGGATTGTAATCACACCTGAATTACTTTTGAAAGTTCATACTCTGAAGTCTAAAACATTAATAATACATTACTATTAGTAGATTAAGTTCTGTTATCCTTATTCATTTTGAACTGAGCTTGCAGGCCAAAGCAATCCTATTAGAAGTAAATAGCTGACTGACAGGAGCAGGGGTAGAAATGGGGCCTCGCTTTGTCTCCGCTGGGTACAAATTAAGCCCTTTTAGTATTAAGAAGTCTTCAGCCCAGCCCCTTGTCTGCATTAATGTTATGCATGCCACTAACTTCACAGGGGATCAAACATTACTTTCTCAAAGCAAAACTCTGGCCCAAATTTTGAAAGGTGCCTACTGAGTACAGATGCCCTCATATTTAAGGTACTTCAAATGACTTGACTTAAAGAACCTGCTGGAAATGCTAACCTCCTGGCCACTGTAAGAAGACTAGTTCAACAGCCAGCGATGCAGCGTTTGCAAGTGTGGCGTTTAGCTGTGGAATTTAAAATCCAGCTCAAGACCTAAGACTAGCAATTGTATTTACTAGCTTGGTAACAGTGACACCAAAAATAGGCACGCATGCCAGTGTCACAGTAGCTTAGTATGTTCAGGACTAAAATACTGCCTGTCCGTCTCAAGTGGTTATGAGGTTTTGATCCAGCTGCCGACTGCCTGCTGAGCTCTGACCTGAGCTTGAACACAGCAAACCTGGGCCTTAAATCTTAACTGAGTCTTGGTGTGTTTCTTGCTGATAAAGGAGATATTTGCCTGCAGTGAGAGATGCAAAGCAGATCCATAGATTCCTCGTCCTTTAATCTACAGAGCTGGATAAGAAGGATCTTGGCAATGGCAAAGGGCTGCACAGTTAATTCATTTGTAAGTGCTAGAGGGAAGAGTGAAGGTTTCATGGTGAGGAAAAAAATGCCTGAAAGATCTGGCCAAAAAATAGTGCCATCATATTTTTCCTCACTGCTGAACAGGTGATTGACAACATTTCTCATCAATAAAGCTATTATTCATGATCTCAGCAATCCGATGCAAAGATTCTTTGGGGACATCTGAAAATAACTTTGTTTCCAAGGATTTACCGGGGTAGAGGGTAGGAATTTTGTGCAAATCCTATGCTCAGAGCACTCAGATTCCTTGTGGTTTCTCATCTTCCTGGAGGTAAGCTCATAAGAGAAAAAATGTGTACCAACTTTTATGTCATTTCACAAGAGTACTGTAAGATGATCAGAGAGATTTACTCACTAAATGCCAAGTTGTTTATTTAAGGTACAGCTCTGCCTTGCGTGGGGATACATGAGGCAATGGTGGGGCTGCAGGGAAAGAACAACCATGACATGAGTAAGGCAGAAGAGCAGCCCCAGCACCGCTTCCTTTCCAGCAGTAATGTTAACACAGAAGAGGGGAAAATCACCAAGTAGGTTATGGAAGCAACCTAGGATGTGGGAATTGGGGGTTTAAACCCCCACCATGCCATCAGCTTCATTGATGACCTGGGATAAATCATTTAGCCGTTTTGTATTTTGATCCGAAACTGATGCCAAATGTGCGGTATTTACTGTGTCCAAACCTTGGGGTAACTGCTGGTGCCAGGATGAGTGATCTGCACCCATCGAGGCTGGTGGTAGAAGTCAGGGTGATGCCACCTCCATACCCAAAGGAGTATACAAACAGATTAGGACTGCAAAGGCAGTCCTAATCGGGGGAGCAGGAGAGCAGAGTCGAATGGCAACAGAAAAAGCAGTGCTGAGTGGAGAAAAATGAAGTCACTTGCTATCCACCTCAGGCTTGAGGAGGTGTCCCCTTGGTGGGGTGGCCCCAGAAGCTGTCCCTAGAGCAGGGCTGTGGTCCCAGCCCTGAACCAGCCTTGGAGCTACTTTGTGCCAGCAACTCCATGCAGTGAGATGGTGTCTGTAGAGCAACTTAAAGATGGATGGGGTGATGATACAGGATAGAGATTTAATTGGCATTATCACGTGTTAGGATTCTCATACCTCCTGTTGTCCGTGCTGAGAGCCTGGGAGAAGAGTGTTTTCAATTGCCCAGCTGATGAAAGAAACTAAAATAAGAACTGGAGGGTGGAGGAGAAAAATCCAGACAGACCCAATTCTCCCCACTCCCGTCTAAATCCGGAAACAGACAGAGGCTTGTATGGAAGGGGGGAACCCTGCTGTTTATATCATCGTCTCTCTCTTTTTGTTATCTGCAGACTGAAGTTTTTGGAAGCCAGTGATTAGAGAGCCTCATGACAGGAATGGGGCAGTCACCTTAGCTGGGAGCAAATGTAATTTTTGCATTTGCTTTGATAATACACCTTGGAAAAGGACCCTGAATAATCCAAATATGACTGACAGAGTATCCATATATCCAACATGAAATTCACATTGTAAGTACAGCATTAAACAAGAAAAAAAAAAAGCGAGCAAGCAAAACAAACCTATAACTTTGGCATTTTGTATTTGTTTGATAAACAGTTCCTGAAGTGCAACTTCTCTCCTCCATATTAACAGGGTTTGTACTTTAGATGAAAGGCCACATCCGAAGCAGTTACTGTGAAATCTGAGATACACAACGTTGTTCACAGAACAATGCAGTTTTGATAAACCACTTCCCTGTCACCAGATGCCTGCCCTTTGGGCTAATAGTTTTTCAGTATTGGCCTTAATATCCACCTTCAAGGAATGGATTTGATGAGTACTGTGTACTGTTATTCTTTTTCTCCTGGTAGCAACAAACTCTATGAATACACCAATGCCCGGTTCAACCCTTACCCCCAAGAGCCCATAAATTGTTCTCCAGACCTTTTGTGGCTAATTTTATCTGCTGCAAGGCCTGGTGTAGGCTTCTGAGATATTTCCTTCCACTTCGTTTGCTAGTACCACTGCACTTGCCCAAGCAGCCTGTCATTCTTCATTATATAAACTTAAGCTTCACAGCAAAAATAGCAATACCTGTTCTTTGTCTTTGCAGATGACACTTCCCTAGAACATTTGCAAAGACATTAACCCAAATAGGAATGTACAAAGGAGGACATAAGGAGAGAACACACAAATCTAGTCCCTCCTTTAGGGCTAACAGGGGATTGGCCTCAAGACAAAAACTTCTCTGAGCTACAGCTTACCCACACCAGGAAAGTATCAAACTGATTTTGTTTACTAACTCCTATTAATTTGCAGTTAAAGCAAAGCAAACCTTACATTAGACTAAAAAAGAAAAAGATTCACAAACATACCCTAGTCCTGTTCAAAACTAAGAACAATATCAAAACTGCTATAATTAAGTGGTCAGACCACCGTGGAGTGTATAATAGAAGTGTCTTTGTCATTGTCATTTTGAGGTGAACTAGAACAAGGAATATAAAATTCTGATCACTTTGATACATTTGAAATTCAAAGACTAGTGACAGCTTCACAACTGTTTCACAGGAGTGTGTTTCACTTTGTGATTAGCCATTTCAGTATTTCTTGTATATATTTTTGAATCATCAGATGCCAGATGGATGTGAGCAGTCTAGTATGGTAATTCCTTAGCAATCTTATGCACAAAATGAACACAGTCATACCTGGTTTTCCATGCTTACTGAAATTAAAATACAAAATGAAACAAAAATAACTTTTCAGATAAAGAATATTTAGGAAGGAAAGATGAAGTGACTAGATGTCTAGTTTTAGAGTTTCTCTGATCTTGTACATCAGTCAGATGGGTAGGCACACACTCCAGAGAAGTGTGTTCTAGAAGTGTGGAAATATACTGCAAGTAATTTGTAGAAAAATCAAGTGACTTGATCTGATTCAGGATACATAGTTCAATGTGCTTTTTTCCAGATTTGCTGGGTTCTTAATTGTTCTCAACAATTTAAAACCACATCAGTAAGACACGGAAAATGTTCCCTTTTTGCCTCACAGACCTTCAGTTTTCCCATTTGTGAAATATATACCTTTGTAAAATTTTAAAATATGTACAATGATGATAGCAGCCTATTGAAAGATAGACTTGTTGCTCAGGTATTGGTTTCCCATCAAAAGGTGAAACGAGCTGCCTCTGAAGAAGGGATTTTGTTATTGAATATGTTTGAACTTAATTTCCAACATTAACAGCCTTTTCCCTGCATAAACAGAATCAGGAATTAATCAAAGAATTTCCAAGTTAAATTCTCAGTTTTCCATATCAATAAGAGAAATTCTTCCAAACCCACAAGCTCCATATTTTCACCTTGTGTTGAAAGAGTGAAACTGGTAGCCAAACCTCAGTATGCTACACATTCAACAGAATAGCATCCGTTACATGGGTAATAAATTGCCTCTGGAGGAAGAATTTTCCAGCTCAAATGAGCTTCCAACAGCAAAGCGCAGGTGTTCCAAAACACTCCTCGGTTTAGATGTGGTGAAAGAATTTTACAGATGATAAATCATAACTATTACTTTAGAACAACTACCTAGTTTTTATTTCTAAATTACCCATTTGCATTACACCTCCTCATCTCTGTGTACTCAGTCTGAAACACTCCTTTCATTTACCAGCGTCACTGGCCACCCAGCGATTACAGAGAGTATGTTCTGAGACAGAGAGAGATACAGGGAAGGAGCGCAGGAGGGCACAGCTGCCTACCACAGAAACCAGCACCCGTGATTCATTTTCCAGAGTATGGCAGTCAGTTCAAATAACCGTAAAACTGAAATGCAAATCCATTTGCCTCTTTTAGATATCTAAAATTATGTATCTAAATATTCTCAATGTGATACTAGTGTCACAGCAAAATGAGGGTGTGTGATTGCGGGCTGTGCTGGCAGACCTGTGCTAGCATCAGCAGGCAAGGACAGAAGATAGCCAAGAAGAATCAGTGGCTTGGCCTTCAGGACATGCTAGAAAACAAAACACATGGCCAGGATTCTTGGAGAGTTTTTAGTGTAGTTGCTGGCGTGTGCTAATATGGTGGACTTTTGAGTCTTCATTATTATTGTCACCTGTGCTACTGGATTTTGCTGGCAAGGTAGTCCTAACTGTATAACAATGATACTTTTCTTTTCCTGTATAGATATACTGGAAACTGTCATCACCGGAGCTTGAAGTAGAATTCAGGATCTTACTTTGAACATCTCAATCACATTCTTTAACTTCTGTGAGGTTTCCTGGCATTAACAGATGCCACAATGTTTGGAAAGAAATTTTTGTGGCACCTTGTTGCTGAGTCGGCATTTCAGGTCAGGTTATACTCTGAACCTTTTTTTTTTACGCAAGAAAATGAGCCTCTATCTACACTTCTGCTACCTTAGATTCCACATGTCTTGTCAAATTACCTTCAAATGCACACTCTGGAACCATTCGTGTCTCTAAGGTGTAATAATAGCTCAGTAAGAGCAAAAATTTGTTCAGATGACTGCCCTTTGAGTTCCCAGATCAGAAACAAAAACAGTTAAAATCAGCACTTTTTTAATGTACACAAATATATGTTTAGTTTAAAGAGAAAATAAGTTCACACTGCATGAAGTTTTTCAACATGCAAGTTTGAAATGAACTTTTCCTCCTCTCCAGCACATCTGCAGTTCACCACATGCAGACACACAACATACGTTTTTGTTGAAACAGAAAAATGCAGTAAAATAATATGAGAGAAATCATAGCCGCAAATGGCTTCTGTGGAGTCATTGAGCTGTTTGAAAATAGCACTTCATCATATTTTCTTCTGGGCAATTTTTGTTGTCTCCCACAAAGAAGACCGCCAAAGACCCCACGCTCAACAAGCAGTCCTCCTCGGAAAGCCAAGCTGCTGTTTGATGTACCAGCCCTTCTCTGGATAATCATAGTCTGGTTCAATGTGTTTGTTGATGAATATTTCACAAATATATTTTGGTTTTATTGTTCCCTGGTTTATACCTCTTCCAAGACCTTGTGTGACACCAAGCCACCATCTGCTGGAACTCAACTTTTAACTCTTCCAGGTGCTTTTGCATTGGCCTAGGGTCAGCCAAGCAGGGTGCTCTTTGCCCGACTGCCATGCAAGTGAGAGGTGGGGGCACACAAAATTTGTTAATCCAGCTACAGACCTGCTCAGCAGGAGGAGCTGCGTTCATGTTTAAGCAGATGATATTACACTCCAATCTTCTACCTTACATGCATACTTGAAACCATTGCACAGAACAACCTTTACTTTTAGGCTGCCCCTACGTGTCTTCTTACACTGCTCCTGTACTGCTCCTTCAATTACTCTGACCACTCCCAGCCTCTGATTAGGGGAGAGATTTTGCCGTAACCATTAATATGCCATAGCATCTCATTCTGCCAGTCTTTTCTTTTCTTTAATAGGAATCCATTTTTCCTAGTTACTGCTGCGTGCGTAATCCCTGTCTTTACAGAGTTGTGCCATGCCCCTCTTCCCAATTGCCTTCAGCCTGTCCCTGCTCTCACCAGGTGCTCCACAGAATGCCAATTCCAACGTGTTGCTCAGAAAGCAACAGAAAACAGCCCTTTGGAGACACTGTTATTTTCGCTGTAAGAGCCTTCATCCAAAAGCACCTTTTAAAAATGAAACTTTTGGAAGAAATCAGAGAAAGTCAGAGCATCTGCTTAGGATGCAGAGGATGACTGCTGCTGCTAGGAGAGTGCCTTTAGGTAAAACACAGACACCTTGCTTTTAAAAATGTACTAGTCTCTTCCCTTCCCCCAGTTAGTAGGATGAGAAACACATCTGTCACAGCTGGAAAACTTGCCTGTACCCTTCTGGTTTGCAGTGTATGTCCAACCGTCCCAGTCTCACCAGTTATATTCCTAGCCAAAGTGCAACCGCTCAGGTTTCTTTCTGTTTCCTGCCTCAGGGAAGGCAGCCTTTTAACTGGCTTTTAGCTCTCCAGTCTGCATTTGAGACACATGGACCATATCAGAACTTATTTTCTCAGATAACACTATGATATGCACAGAAGTAGCTGAGGGTTGACTGATGATCCTTTCCTCTTTCCAATGAAAAATAGCTTCCTTCTGACTGATTTTTTTTTCCAACCATTAGCGTTTTTGTTACTGATTTGTTTCAAGACGACTCTTGTCATTGGTTTGCAGACTGGCCATCTACACGTTACCTTGGCTAATAAGCAGTCAAGAGCATATTCTTGGCTAATAACGAGTCAAGAGCATATTCTAGCCATGCATTCTGTAAGTTTTTAATTAAATGACCTCAGTATGCCCACTCTTTGAAGTTGAATCTATCCAACATCATTAAAACTTACTCACATGCTCTTACTTTGGTATTAAAATCTACTGAAAACCTCTGAAAGTCTTTCATTCTTCACCCTTAGCAAGAATTGTAATTACCTTACTATAATAAGAAGTAGAATAAACAACCTAGTTTGCCAAAATTTGTTTACTTACCCATCCCAGCAGGATAGCTCCCACTATTACGGACATTTTTCCAGTTGTCTAGAAATATAACACAAAGAAAAATTGTATTCTTGAAAATGCTGAGTAAAACCATGTAATTAACAAGAAATTTTTTTGCTTCTGACAGTTTAGATGATAGTACTTTTTTGAATAAGTCCTTTTGGACTTTGCACGAATGTTGTCAGACAATGCAATACTACTTTTATTGTTTTTTTCTAGGATAATATTTTAATTTGATTTTAGTACTTAGTAAGTGCTGGATTGTCATCCCTTTGAGACTTAAAGCTCCTATTCGTAGTTAATGAAGCATAGGCAATAAAGCTTCTATTCATAGCTAATGAAGCGTTGTCAAAAGCAAGGCAAAAAGCCAATCTTTACAGGTAGCTAGGAAATGAAAGCAAACCAAAACATTCTCTAGATTCAGAATTCTTTGAAATTACCTTGAACAGTTGCTATGATACACCAGTGTTGGTGTGCCCTAGCTGTAGATTGGATGGAGTGCTTGAATGCTTATTAAGCAAAAGTTTCAGCTGAGTTGGCGGTTTTTAAACATAGGTTTAAAGGCTTCAGCTAAGCCTACAGGCTCATTTTATATAGATCTTCTATAACTCTCACAGCCTAAACCAGGCTCAAATACCTGTTCTAGGAGTTACAAGCAGTGTTGTACTGAGCATTGGTGTCCTATACCCTATTGCTGGTACTGCAGGTAATTTTTATGCAAGTATAATAATCTTTATTCCTCATTTCTACAAATAGATTATTCTTTTTGAATGACTTCTCCTCTGTTCCCCCAAATATTGTCCTAAATAGATGAAACAATTGCAGGTGAGACAACAGTTCCGTTAGGTAATTTATTTTATAGTTCTATTGTATATGCCATATGCAGGAGAGATATTTGCCATCATTGTTTACTGTGACTAAATTATGTATTAGAGCACAGTTGCAATAACTGCAAGAAACTCAATTTTCTTTGTGACTGTGAACAGTCCTCTGGGGTAAAATGATCTGTTCATTAAAACATAACTAGGCAATGCCACTGAATATTCTTCAGCTTCATAAAATCACACTTGATAGCACTGTTGACTGAAGTGGGCATTACGTACACTTTTTATTGAATCCCCTCTCCCTGCCGAGCCCCAGATGGAATTCCTGTGGGCTTCTTTGCCTCGGAGCGGGAGACCGTGTGGGCCTGTTGAAATCTGAGAGGCAGATCTGCACGCTAACAGAAGGATATATTGCTGTGTTGAGCAACAGAATTGCTAGTTAAAACTCAATGAATACTAGTTGACTGAATTCCGGCTAGTAAAGATTACAGAACTACTCTACAAGTAGTCCTGACTTAGCTCCTTTCCCGTCACTCAAAATACAAATTTCTGACTTCACTTTTTTCCCAAAGGCAGTGTTTTTCACACTCTTCCAACAGGATCTCCTCGACCACTCTCTTATTCTGTTTCCTAGATAAGTGTTCCAGTTGCTCCTATATCCTGTCTATCTACAGCAAAATACATCTGTCACCAGGACACAGCTGTAGTTACTCTGCATCATTAAGCAGTGTCCAGGCACCTGGCAGCAAGACAAGGTAGTTGAATTACCCAGACATTTGGACTGTGCTGGGCTTCTGCAAACAGGTGACTTGATGCTTGGTTCTTCTTGTTTCCTCTGGAGAGTCATCCACTATTTCTCATTTAAAACAGAGCTGAAGTGGTACAGGATACAGCTATTTGCATGGTTACTTCCCTGCTATAATAATACAATTCGCTTACTGAGCTGTAGGATCCTACCCATCGGCAGAGTCTTCTCTCAGGGTGTCCCGTCCATCTTTTCAGTTGACCACTTCAGCAGTGCAAGCAGTTTTCACTACAGCTGGGGTGTGTTCCCTGCTGACGCTACACTACATGAGTTCTTCTGAAGGGATGCACAAAGCAGGCTCTGGACCGGGGTCTGAGACCTGCACCCCGGTGGTTGTGGACCACAGCTAATTGCTTGCGGGTGCAGGCTGGGGCAGGAGGGCAAACACCTCCATGCAGGCCTTACCACAGGGCAGCTGAGGAGGTGGGGAGACCTTGGGCTAGCTGGGCCCCTAGCATAGGAGAAGGACCAGCTCAGAGTCCTTTTCCGTCTGCATGTGCATCCTCCGAGTGCACAGATGTCCCCAAGCAAACTGAAGGTAGGAATCTGGGCACGGGATTATTTATAAAGACTCCTTGCCATGAGTTTTTGGCCTTAATAACAGGAAGTTACATTCCTTTCATTGTAGTTCATACACAAGTTTGCTGATAAGCATGGAAAAATCCTGTCCCTCATGAGTGCATGTGGGAGGCGTGTTTTTATCTTCCTTAATTTTATTCTGGGCTTTGCTACACTGCACTTGCATACAGAACATATTATGCTAGTACCAGCAAAAGATACATGTGTGCCATGTGTAAAGCACTGAATGGGAAGGGAAGAGGAGCTAAAATCTGTTACTACCACAGACCATCTGCTCAGGTATTAACTCTCAGAGTCCTCCAAAGCTATCTTTGATTACCCTCAGACCAAGGAATAATACCTTCCTTTAATGTCAAGTTTTGACTTGTTCCTGGAGGATGGAAGACATGGTAGTTTTGAATCAGCACTTTAAATTGTACTTGAAGACCGAATTGTAACACTGACTAACACACTGACTTGCAGCCCTTAGAAGGAGATATGATTATCATTACATCTGCAAGTCCTGGCCAAATTCCAGCTCCAGCATTCCAGCTGTGGGGTTTCATTGTTTTGTATTTCTATCCCTAAGTTGTAGGATTTGTTCTACCTCAGCTATAGATGCTACTAGGAAATTCTTTGGTGCACATTCTACTCTCTGTCATCCAAGACAAACACTTGTCGAGGCTTTCATTTCTTATAAATGGGAACGAATAGTTTGTGTTTTGCCAGGAATGTGATGCTATCAACATCTCGCAAAATCTATAAGCAACTCACTCACCCATATGTTCACCAAACACTCTTCAGCTCTATCTGGGCATCCTGGATCTGTCTAAAAGCCATCTGGAATAATGCATTGCCAACTTCTGATCTTCAGTTAAGTAAAGTAGCAACTTTGTGAGCTCATAGTTGATAAAATGACTAAATTTGGAAACATCATAAAATTGCACTGCAATGGAGGAGCCTGTTGGATGCTTTATAACCCCCAAAGCATACACCAGTGTTTTCTTTTAGTCTTTTTAAAGAAGTATATAAATAGTAAACAGCTTGATCTGCATAAATTACAGAATAACTTTGGGGGGCAATTTTTCTATCATTTTGACTTTTCCTGAATCTGCCTTTGTCCCTTCTTTACCAGTTGCCTTTTCAAAGAATGTTACTGACATTTGTCATTTCAGTCTCCTTAACCTCACTTGTCATCTACTTCTTGCTTTACTGTTGGTCAATTCTTCCACTGACTTCTCCTATATTAAACTGTTGCCCACACATATTTTCACATATATTGCCCCCACATTTCTATCAGAGCTGGAGTCATTAACTTCAGAAGACATCTCAGGTCCCTGTAAGGACAGAAGTAACATCTTCCAAAAAGATTTACAAAACTCACAAGCCTGTAGATGTCATGGATGTCCACAGCTTGCTGGAATTACTAGCTACAGCTGGTAACGGAGTTATCCTGTCTTTAGCAATGGGATGCATTTGGTTTTCAACAATAGCATAAGCAACGACTGACGCTAAATGAGATTTTGCCTAAATTTTGTTCTCATGAGGCCAAGCTGACAACTTTGAAACATCTTTCGGAAGGTGGTGCTGTCAACACAGATACTGCAAACAGATACAGTAAAATGTTAATTTTGTCAAAATTTTGCTGATGTTGCAATTAAGTATAATGTTAATTAGAAAGATTTTAAGAAGAAAAGGTTGTGAATAGAAGGTTGTGTATAGAAGCCTTTTATCAATGCATTATTATTGGACTAGATGACTTTGAGGTCAACTTCCATGCTGAGGAGAAAACACTTTTATCTCTTTAGTGCTTCACTTAAGTAATATAAATATTTGAAGATAGAGCTGTAGATTAAAAAAAAAAAAACCACACACAAAAAAAACCCCAAAACAACAAAGCCCAACAACAACAGAAACAAAATAACAACTTAGACAGGTTTAATGAGCATTTATCCCAATGTGTCAGTAGCACATTCTGTTATGTCATTTTTCTCTGTTCTTCAGAAACACCAGGAACAGCTCATTCATGGCTACCTGGAATGCCTTTGGCACACCATCATTTGTAAATGAAATAAATACTGAAATGAACACTGAAAAATTGGCACTGAATGCTATTCAACTTATTGAATATATTTTAGGGCTCACTCAGTGGCTGTACTTCAATTCGGGTCTATCCCACTGGCAGAAAAGGTATCAGAGGGAAAGGTTCCTCCACTGTGGCAAATCAGTAAGTGGTTTTGATGTCAGTGAGTTGCACTGATTTGTGGTGTGTACAAGATGTGCTCCAAATTTTGTTTTCCTTTTTGTTTTTATTGTCGCTGTTTCTGAGCGCCAGATCTGTCCCACTGGAGTAGTATGTAGAGCTGCTCTAGTCAGAGGGGTCAGAACTTGTTCATCTAAAGTCTTAAAAAACCCACAGTCCTCCCTCTTAATCAGTTTTATATTTAAGCAGGAGTATTACAAAATTTGAAAATAACAGTCTA